>NW_027202305.1:3017500-3147500 GCF_024711535.1 Dipodomys merriami | reverse complement strand
ATTCCTCAGCACCACATAAGCAGAAAAAGCCGGAAATGGCACCGTAGCTCAAGTGGTAGAGTACTAACCTTGAGCTGAAGAGCTGAAAGACAGTGCCCAGACCTAGAGTTCAAGCCCCACAACTGATAAAAAAAAGAAAAAAAAAAGATGGTAACAGAGATGTGGCTGAAGGGCCAGGAGCCAGTGGCTCACGCCTGTCATCCCAGCTACTCAGGAGGCTAAGATCTAAGGACTGCAGTTCAAAGCCAGCCTGGGCAGGAAAGTCTGTGAAACTCTTATCTCCAATAAACCACCAGAAAACCGAAAGTGGCGCTGTAGCTCAAGTGGTAGAGCGCTTGCCTTGAGCTGAAGAGCTGAGGGACAGCGCCCAGGCCCAGAGTTCAAGCCCCATAACCGACCAAAAAAAAAAAAAAAAAAGACAGCTGAAGGACAGTGCCCAGGCCCTTGGTGCAAGTCCCAGTACCAGCAAAAAAGAAGCAAGTGAAACTTACAAGTAAATAAATAAAACTTAAGTAAATATGAGTTATGAATTACTTAGTTTTGACATTTCCTTTACAATATTTTTAAACAAAAGATACCACAGGTCAGGAAGTACAGCACGCTTGAACGCATGCACAAGTGTGGTGCAACTGTACCACATTGTACCACACAACCCCAATGTGCCAAGACAACATGCATCCAGCTCACTCAGTGACACCAACTGCATGTTCCTGACCCGCGTGCAGTGCCACACTGAATGCGTGTGCAGACTGAGTGTGTGTGTGCGCACACATACACATGCTTTGAGCCACCCTTACCTCGACCCTCTCCCGTGCCCACTTCCCATATGCACACACCTGGGTGGATGTTCCCTAATTACAAGTCAAAATGGGTTAAAAGTATTCTATTCAAGAGCACTAAATGGGCCTAATTGTAGGTGCCTGTAAAACTCTAATTAGAGAGAGACTCATTAGCTGCTAAATGGGGGAAGAAAATGCAGACCTGAAATTCAAAGACCCCAATGACAAGTGCAGGCTTCCCGGCCAGTGAAAGGGACTGAATTGCCTTTTGATAAAAACTAGAGGAGGGAAAGCGGGGAGGGGAGGAGGCCAGTGCCAAGCAAGGGAGCCCCTCCCCCACAGCCCCTCCCCCACAGCCCCTCCCTCCCGAGGGGTCGCTGGGCTCCCACTGCTGGCCCGGTGGGAGAGGACAGACTGTTCACCCCACTCTTGAGGGGCTCTGATGCCTCCCCAGGAATCACGGATCCTTGGCCTGCTCCTGCCAGTCAGAACCCATTCTGTAGAAGTCTCAAGCATCTCCTGGGCAAGAGGACTCAGCCACAGCCCAGCAGGGCCACGAGTGTGCTCACACGCCAGCAGTGTGTGCTCAGCGGCCCGCTGGCCCGGCACGCCGCACTCCCAGAGCCGCTTTTGGTGAGGGCGTGCTATCTGAACGTCGACATTAGAGCTGGGAGGAATGGGCTGAATATCGCTGGAATGACAGGTATGCTCCTCTGCATCCGGTTGAAGAGCATGCATTTCTTAAAGTCCATGCAGGTGCAGGTGGACTCGCAGCATCTTCCCAGGCCAGCACCACGCTGTCTGCTTATCTGAGCTTCCATCTGGAGGCTCTGGGGAGACTGCATGTGCACCCCTTCCAACTCTTGGCAGAACTACTTGGTGATGTTCGATGGGACTGACTCCCCGTTTCTTGTTGAGTGTCGGCTGAGGGCAGCTTTGGCCTCCTGGAAACCCCATAGGCCAAGGGCCCCACTTCGGGATCTCTCCATCTTCTTTGCAACCTTGGGCTGCAGAAAATGCTCGGCCTTTGCTGTACTCAGGGGTAAGTGGAGTGTGCTCAGGTCTGAAGTGAACTGACTAGTTTGCCAGAAGGTCAACTGATTAGTTATCTTTATTACACCTGCAGTATCCATGGTGCCGCCAGGCACTGGTAGCTCAGGTCTGTCATCCTAGCTACTCAAGAGACTAAAATCTGAGGGTCACAGCTCATAGCCTGGGCAGGAAAGTCCATGAGACTCTAATCATCAATTAATCACCAAAAAACAAAACAAAACCTTGAAAGTAGAGATGTAGCTCGGGCGCTGGTGGCTCACATCTGTAATCCAAGCTACTCTGGAGGCTGAGCTCTGAGGATCAGGTTCAAAGTCAACCCAGGCAGGAAAGTCTGTGAGACTCTTATTTCCAATAAGCCACTAGAAAACCGGAAGTGGCGCTGTGGCTCAAGTGGTAGAGCGCTCGCCTTGAGCTAAAGAGCACAAGGACAGTGTCCAAGCCCTGAGTTCAAGTCCCATGACCGACAAAAAAAGAAAGAAAGAAAGAAAGTAGAGATGTAGCTCAACATGGTAGAGTGCTAGCCTTGAGAAGAAAAGCTCAGGGATAGCACCCCAACTGAGTTCAAGCCCCAGGGCTGGCACACACACACTCCCACAAAATCTATCTTGCCATGTAACAGGATAATGAAAAGAATACCCTTGGGGCGGAGAGAGGTAGAGCTTGAGATTTCTCATTGCCACTGGTCTTGGCTAACATTTAGTGTTGTGTGTTTCTATCTTTATTATCATGGCCAGCCAACTGATACCATCACTACCCGTATCTAAACCACATCAGAACGATATGTTGACTTATTTTCTAAGATGGTGGAGATATAAACCTGAGATATGAATTAATCCTTCAAGGATCTTAAAAATATGTGAGAAGCCAGGCACCAGTAGCGTATGCCTATCATCCTAGCTACTGAGGAGGCTGAGGATCCTGGTTCAAAGCCAGCACAGGCAGGAAAGTCTATGAAACTCTTATCTCCAATAAACTACTCAGAAAAAGCTGGAAGTGGTGCTGTCGCTCAAGTGGTAGAATGCTCACTTTGAGCACAAGGGGGCTCAAGGAGAGTGTCCAGGCCCTGAGTTCAAGCCCCAGGACCAGAACACGCACACGCACACGCACACATGCACACACGCACACACGCACACACACACACACACACACACACACCCCAAATGCGAAAGAGTAACAATTAGAAATTAAATAATCAGAACACAGTAGAAAAAGAAAAAAAGGACCCTAGGTGTTTTTGTTTTCTTTTTTTTTTGAGGGGGGGGGGGTAGGAATGATTTAAGTTTCTAGACAAAGAAGAGGTTAGAGGCTAACATATACTACCTTTATCATTTTTTTTCTAGACCTGAGTGAAGGGCCTATATGCCAAGAAATGTCTTGTTTGTGTATTTTTTTCTTTTTTCTAAAATACTTCCAACCTTCTTTTAAAAAATTGGTTGAATTAACACATGTTAGTGATACAGGGGTTATCGCTGTGGTAATTCCACACGCGCGTGTGCAATGAATGTACTTTGAACAAATTCAGCCCTGCATTATACACTCGCCTTCAATGGAATGTGTCCCATCTTCTTGGGTCCTTTCTCCTTTCCTCCCCTCTGCCCCTCCCACTGACCCCCCTCCTTTCCTCCCCTCTGCCCCCTCCCACTGACCCCCCTCCTTTTCTCCCCTCTGCTCCCTCCCACTGACCCCCCCTCCTTTCCTCCCCTCTGCCCCTCCCACTGACCCCCCTCCTTTCCTCCCCTCTGCCCCTCCCACTGACCCCCCTCCTTTCCTCCCCTCTGCCCCTCCCACTGACCCCCCTCCTTTCCTCCCCTCTGCTCCCTCCCACTGACCCCCCCTCCTTTCCTCCCCTCTGAGCCCTCCCACTGACCCCCCCCAACCAGACCATTTACATTCATGCCTCTGCATTGACATTACTACACAGTCACGGCTGTCCTTTAAGTTTAGGTGCCACAACTGAGAGGTACTTGGCTTATACCTCTTATCTCTTGTCTCTTTCAACAGGACGATCTCCAGTTCCTTCACTAAAGTTACAAAGGAAACGAAGAAAATCTCTGGCCTTCTCAGGAAGGCAGGTGCTCCTGAGTGGATGGAATTCATAGCCCTGCTTTTACAATGGGGGCACAGTAGACTCTGGCGCGCCACCTGGTGGTGTTCTTCAGTACATGCCCAAAGGGAAGGGGATTGAAGATGGTCAGAGGGGCGGATTGCTGACTTTCTGACTTTCTGACTTTCTGACTTTCTCTCTCTCTCTCTCTCTCTCTCTCTCTCTCTCTCTCTCTCTCTCTCTCTCTCTCTCTCTCTCTCTCTATCGGTCTGTCTGTGTATCTCTCTGGCACACACACACACACCAAGAGGAAAGTGGCATTAGTGGCAGCAGAGTTTTAAACTTGATCTGGGGACAGAGTAGGGAGCAGTGGGAAGTCCAGTGCAACAAGATGGCTGAGGTCAAGCCCTGGTACCTTAAAAAAAAAGAAAGAAATGTTAACACTGTGAAAATGAAAAGAAACAGATACTGGCCCCGTTTTAAAAAGATTAAGAGATAAGAAAAGAAATGCAGTATGTAATATCCTGATTTGGACCAGATATTATTGCCACAGGTAAAAGAGATCAAGTGATGTCTACAACTAATCATAGAATTTCTGAGTTTTCTGGGGTTTTGTTTTTGTTTTTGTTTTTTGCCTGTCCTGGGGTTTGAACTCAGGGCCTGGGCTCTGTCCCTGAGCCTCTTTTTGCTCAAGGCTAGTGCTCTACCACTGGAGCCAAAGCACCACTCCCAGCTTTTTTGAGTATTTTATTGGAGATAAGAGTCTCACAGACTTTCCTGCCTGGGTTGGTTTTGAATGGAGATCCTCACGTCTCAGCCTCCTGGGTGGTTAGGTTTACAGGCCACCTGTGCCCAGCTTGTCCCTGAGCTCTTTTGCTCAAGCCCAGCACGTTACCACTTTGAGCTAGAGCTCTACTTACTGTTTTCTGGTGATTAATGGAGATACAAATCTCCCAGACTTTCCTGCCCAGGCTGGCTTTGAACCACTATCCTTAGCCTCCTGAGTAGCTAGGATTACAGGTGTGACCACTGGTGCCTGGCTAATTTCCCACTTTAAACCTTACACTGTGGTAAGATACTAGGGTATGTTAACACTTAGCAAAAAATTGAGTAAAGGGTGGATGCAACTTCTTTGTAATTTTTTTTTTTTTTGGTCGATCGTGGAGCTTGAACTCTGGGCCTGAGCGCTGTCCCTCAGCTCTTCAGCTCAAGGTTAGCATTCTACCTCTTGCACTACAGCGCCACTTTCTGGTTTTTCTGGTGAGTCTCAAGGTCTTTCCTGCGGCTGGGGGGCGGGAGGGAGCTGGCTTTGAACCATGATACTCAAAACTCACCCTCCTGAGTTGCTAGGATTATAGGCATGAGCCACTAGCACCCAGCTTGTAATTTTTTTAATGGTTTGTAATTCTTATATTAATTCAAAAATGAAGTTAGAAAAGAACTGAGCAAGAATTACTGATCATTGCCAGTCACTGTAATGTTAGCTACTCAAGAATTTAAGACCTGGAAGACTGAGATTTGAAGCCAGTCTGGGAAGAAAATTCTTCCAGATTGTATCCAAAATAAACAGCGAAAAGTAAGACTGGATGTGTGGCTCAGGTGGTAGTAGAGCCCCAGCCAAGCAAACTAAACCAAGCAAGCATGAGGCCCTGACTTCAAGCTCTAGTACTAGGGAAAAAAAAAAAAAAAGACCCCTTAATATGTAGAAGGTACTTTATCAGATCATAACTTCTCAACAAACATTATAACCTGCACATTAGCAAATTTTTGACCTACTATCAAATTGTTCATCAGAATCCTGTCATGTCACTAGCTGGAAACCAACAACTCACCATGTATGCCTCACATATCTGTGTCCTAATTAGTTAATTAAATAAATGGCTCATTCATTCCTTGTTGATTGTTTGTTTATTTAAAGGACTGTGGGCCTCAGGCAGAAGAGCTGGCATATCCAGTGCAATTACTCTGTGCCTGGACCTTCTATAACTGTTCTTTCATTGGTTCTCCTCAACCTAACCTCTCTGCATTTATGGTGCTTCCTGTGTCTCTTGACAGTAATTCCTGTGTCTGTGGCTCTACCTTGATGAGCCAGTTTGACAAGTCAAAATGGAAATTACCCCTGGCTCTTAGGGAACCTTAAGATCTTTCAAAGGCTCACAAGACATTCTTTATTTTTTCTTTGTCAGTCGTAGGGCTTGAACTCCGGACCTGGGCGCTGTCCCTCAGCTCGTCAGCTCAAGGCTAGCCCTTTACCACTTGACCCACAGCACCACTTCCAGTTTTCTGGTGGTTTATTGGAGATAAGAGTCTCACAGACTTTGCTGCCCAGTCTAGCTTTGAACCGTGATCCTCAGATCTCAGCCTCCTGAGTAGCTAGGATTACAGGCATGAGCCACCAGTGCCTGGCAGACAAGACATTTTTTTCATAACTTATCTGAGTCTTATCATGATCTACTTCAGGACTGCAGTCTACTGAACAGGATTTTCCTTCGCCCTCTCATATTTACCTGGTGTTTTGTTTTGTGATGACAATTTTGTTCATGGTTCTTTAGCTAGGCCTAAGACTCCTTAAAGGATCAGGAGAATTTGATAGCTGCACCAGAAATACACACAACCAAAGCTGGGCGCCAGTGGCTCATGCCTACAATCCTAGCTGCTCTGGAGGCTGAGCTATGAGGATCACAGTTCAAAACCAACCACTCTGAGCAGGAAAATCCATGAGACTCTTTCTCCAATTAACCACCAAAAAGCCAGAAGTGAATTTGTATGGCTCAAGTGGTAGAGTCTCATCCTCGAGCAAAAAAGCTCAGGTACAGTGCCCAGGCTCTAAATTCAAGCCCCAAATACCGCCCCCCCACACACACAAATAAACAAATACTTGCAACCCAGAATAAATGTCTGTGTCCTGTTCCCCATTCTTTTCTGGCTGCTCATCTACTGCACAATGTCATTCCACAGCCCAGCAGAGGCTCCAGAGTTCTCCTTCCAATGCTGATGACAGCTACCCATAAGGCTGAAATGGAATAAACGTTGTTACTTATTTTTATCCATCCCCTGAGTCACATTTCTTGATTGTTAAGTGGGGCCGACTCTGAGTACTTTAGGCCTACAGGCCCAGGACTGATTTTCTGAACTTATTTTCAGCACAATAAAGCATTCTCCTTTCCAACAACAATCTGGGGGGGGGGGGGGGGAGGAAGAAAAACCATCATGCTTGCTTCACCTGCTCAAAGATGCAGCCCCACCACCATTCCCATTTCCCTAAAAGCTTTCTCCAGCCCACTAAAAATATCCAATGTTGACAGATGCAAGCTATCAATACAGAGACTCAAGATCCTAGGGTGAGAAGTAGCCAGAGGCAAAGTCTTGATAAACAGCTCAAATTGGCTCTTACTCCACAGGTGACTCCTAGTTTATCTGGGTAATTGTAAAGGGCATTTTACAGCAAATCAATTAAATGAAAATCTTTTTCAATCCTTTTTAACTGTGGAAAAGGGAGAGGGTAGAGAGGGCCAACCTTTGTAAGCTAACAGGTGATTTTAATTGGAACTAGCAGCTTTATACCATGTTTTTGACCCATTCAGGAAAGGCTGAAAAAAGAAATCAATAAATTTCCATCAGCATTTGCCCTCCTGGAGTCTTATAAATAGAATGGAGACACGAAACCCAGTTAATGGCTTCATCAAGCACCTTACAGATTCTCTAACAGAATTAAATAGGTTGCAGGTCTAGCACGGCTATCCTTCAGACTGAGCCTCAAAAGGTCTCAGTCTGCTAGGTCCTTCTAGGTGCCAAGTCTGCTCTCATCCTTTCCCTCTCAATCCCAGCCCGAACCCAACCATAAACAGTCCTAGCTCAGCAATGTGAACCCAGTTATTGAGAGCAGAGCATAGACATGGGCCGCGTTTGTGCCCTTAACATGGATCCATGGCGAATCCACAGGGTCCAACAGTCAGGGAGCTTCATTTCAGCCACACATCAGTTGTGTAATCTTGGATAGATGACTTCACCTTTATGTGTGTGTGCGCGCGCACGCACGCTCCCATGCATGCGTGTTGGTACTAGGGCTTCACTTCAAGGACTCTTGCTCTTGCTTGGCTTTTTCTAAGTGGCACTCTATCACTTGAGTCCCAGTTCCACTTTTCTGCCATTTCCCAAATCTCACAGACTTTCCTATCTGGGCTGCCTTCCAACTGTGATCCTTAGACCTCAGCCTCCAGAGTATCTTGGATTATAGGCGTGAGCCATGGGAGCAAATAGAAAATGATTATGTAATAAATTCCAGCTTCCTTTTTTGTGTTTTGGGAAAGAGGTATTTACACTTGAGGAGGGCTGGACTAATAGGCCCAGAATACCCTGAGTTTCTTTTTTGTGCTTTGGACTCTTTTACTAAGTATTAGCGAAAAGCAACAGTAAGACCCTCAACTTTTTTTGTTGTTCTCATCCTGGTACTGGGGCTTGAACTCAGGGCCTTGAACCCTTGCTCAGCCTTTTTACTCACAGTGACTCTCTACCGCTTAAGCCAAGCCTCTGTTCTCCAGGGCTTTCAAGTGTTCCATAATAAGTAAACAGAATCCAGCGGAGGACAGGAGGGTGGTTGGGGGCAGGCATTTGGAAAAGTTGGCTAAAGTTGCAGTGGATACATTAATTTATAGGCTTGTTAATTTGACATAATCCCCCATACTGCCTAGATACATTATTGTACCCTTCATAATCATATGATTATAATTCACAAAATGAATTAATAATTTAAGATAATCCCCACAAGCCAGGGAAGACATTTTCCTTTCTTCCTTCTCTGTAACACAGCTGAAAAATGCTAAAACTTTGGGGACAAAATGTTTGACAAAAATCTCAAAAGCAAGAGTCAAAAGAAGAAATAAGTAGAAATAATTTAACTTCTTTTTTTTTTTTTTTTTTTTGGTCGGTCCTGGGGCTTGAACTCAGCTCTTCAGCTCAAGGCGAGCGCTCTACCACTTGAGCTACAGCGCCACTTCCAGTTTCCTGGTGGTTTATTGGAGATAGGAGTCTCACGGTCTCTCCTGCCCGGGCTGGCTTTGAACCGAGATCCTCAGATCTCAGCCTCCTGATTAGCTAGGATTACAGGCGTGAGCCACCAGCGCCCGGCCCTAAAAGTAGTGTATTTCATAATTTGCTCTCCTTTGTTGTTATAGTTTTTAATGAATACTGGTACTAAACAATGTTCTTTTTTTTTTTTTTCTTTTCATTCCTTCTTTTTTGTGTGTGTGCCAATCCTGGGGCTTGAACTCTGGCCGTAGGTACTGTCCCTGAGCTTTTGTGCTCAAGTACTCTACCACTTGAGCCACAACTTTGCTTCTGAAATAATTTAACTTCTAAGACCTCACACAGTACAATACTAGGAAATAACCTGGCAGGCAGACTGATATTAATCACAAGTTATAAATTAGAAACCTGAACCATGTTAGCAGTAATCACCAATAAACAGAATGGCCTGAATTTGAAATTAAAAAGAAAGAAAATAATGTAACAAGCTAGCTGTGTGTCGGGTAGGCAATGATGGCAGAAGAAATGAATTTTACTGGTCTTCGCCTCTCATTACTGAAAACATTTTGCTTCTGTTCCAGTCCACTGATAAACCCCACAAGCTAAGATCTTGACTGTACACACTCCATACACAAACACACACGTGCACACTTCTCATTCACAAATCCCACTAGGGGATATGGGGAGACTGGACTGCACACTGCTTAATATTATGAATGTAAGAGTCACATAAACCACCCAAGAGGGTAAGATAGGAGGATCATGAGTTCGAGGGCAGTCTGGGCTACATAGTGAGATCTTGGGGGGAGAGAGAGAGAGGAGAGACTATTGTCCCCATTTGTGTGATGGGAATAAAATAATAAAATGTAGACTAGTTTATAGGTTATGGTGTGAATCCAATGAAAAACAAAAACAAAAACATTAGCTGGGCACTAGTGGCTCATGCCACCATGAGATCAGAGGATCTCAGTTCAAAACTAGCCCAGGCAGGAAAGTCTGTTGAAATTCTTACCTTCAATTAACCAAACAAAAAAGCTGGAAGTGGAGCTGTGGGATGGCTCAAGTGGTAGAATGTCAGCCTTACGCAAAGGAGCTCAAGGACACCACCAAAGCTGTCTGACACACACACACACACACACACACACACACACACACACACCCCAAACCTCACATCCATATTCATCATATTTGCAAGTACATGATGTCTGGTAACTGTCTGTCACTAACACACTGAGAACACCTTTAAGGAAAGCCACAGCTCATGTCTCTGTGCCCTCAGATTGTGCCAGGATGCCTAGCCTCTGTGAGGCATTCCAGAAATGACTGCTGGATAATTCACCATGTGCAGGGCTGGGGTGGAGTGGGCTGGGGGGCGTCAGGGAGCACGGGGACACCCAGCAATAAAGTCATTTGCCCAGGGTCACTGATGCCACACAGCCACTTCAAAGCAGAGCTGACAACTCTCGCCGGTGTGGGTGCCCTTTAAGTGTCTCGCTCCCTAAGTGTGTAGAGTGTACCTGACTGAGCATAAGTCTGGGGGAGAAAGATTCAATCAAAGTTCCAAGCCTGATTTCATTCCTGCCAGAGCGGAGTGAGTGTCTGTTCCTCCCTTTCTCTGGGCCTGCCACAATCCCAGCAAATAGGCTTTTAAATTAAGTAGTGATTTGGAATGTAAGTGAGTGCATTTAAGATGCTAAGAGACGGAGAGATCCTAATGGCTGAAATATTTGTCATATCACAAGTAAACGGAGTGTTTCGGGGAGTCACTAATATAACTAATTTTTTCCAGATCCTCCTCTGCTCTGTGTGAGAAGATGAGGTCAATGCAGGTTGAGCCAGCCCGGAGTGAGCAGCTGTCGGGGGACTGAAGAGAATACTGATGGATGGCTGAGGCATCCACACTGTTTTTCTTGAGCAACCACAGCCCAATTGCGCAAATTAACCAGCCGCAGGTTGCTACAAATGAAAAGGAGGCGGGGGAGGGGGGGGCTACAGCCCCCCGTCCTTCCCTCCCCCCGGAGAGCAGCGATGTGCTGAAGGGAAGATGGAAATAGTTAAATGCGACTCCCTCCTCCCTCTCCGTGTCCCATTCTCAAATCTCCCCCGCAGAAAGCCTCAATCATGTCCCTCCAACCCCTTCTGAGCAGGCCCAGAGCCTGGGCCTCGCCCCGGCAGAGGTCAGCACACAACCTCCACTATAGCCATAAAGGCCACTCTGCCCGTGAACTGAAAGCTGCCAAATACATGGGTATGGCAGAGCGTGGTGGGACACACCTGTAATCTCAGCACTTGGGAGGATGGCATGTTTGAGGACAACCGTAGCATGACCCTATGCTTTTACAAAGAGAATAAGCAAATAAAGCTGGGTGCCTGTCCTACAACTGTAGTCCTAGTAACTCAGGAGGCTGAGATCTGAGGATTGAGGTTCAAAGCCAGCTGCACAGGAAAGGCAGAAATGTCTGCGAGATTCCATCTCCAATTAACCAGCAAAATGCCAGACTAGAGACCATGGCTCAAGTGGTAAAGCACCAACCATAAGCAAGGAGGCAAGTGAGAGTTCAAGGCCCTGAATTGAAGCCCTGGTACTGGTGCGCACACTCACGTGCCCCACGTACACACACACACACACACACACACACACACATAACGACACAAATGAGAGACAGCTGGTGAGACAATGTTATGCCATGTGAGCTTTCCTAAGTCTCTTGAGAGGATTCCCCAGTGAGCAGAGCGGGGTGGGAAGGCAGGGAGGCTGGGTGTGGGGAGGGGGTCTTCCCTACCTCATAAAAATGTTAGCCCGGGGGCTGGGAAGGTGGCTCAGTGGTAGAGCACTTGCCTTGCATGCCTGAGGCCCTGGGTTCGATTCCTCAGCACCACATAAGCAAAAAGAAAAAAGCTGGAAGTGGTGCTGTGGCTCAAGTGGTAGAGCGCTAGCCTTGAGCTGAAGAGCTGAGGGACAGCGCCCAGGCCCAGAGTTCAGGCCCCACGACCGGACCCCCCCCCCCCCCAAAAAAAAAAAAATGTTATCCCAGTGCCGGTGGCTCACACTTGTAATCCTAGCTACTCAGAAGGCTGAGAACTGAGGATCGTGGTTCAAAGCCAGCCTGGGCAGGAAAGTTCATGAGACTCTTATCTCCAATAAACCACCAGAAACAGGAAGTGGTGCTGCGGCTCAAGTGGTAGAGCGCTTGTTTTGAGCTGAAGAGCCGAGGGTCAGTGTCCAGGCTGACTTCGAGCCCCACAACCAACACACAAAAAGGAGCAGGGCTTCCCCAGCTGGATGAGACCCAGTTCACACGCCTGCTCGCCTTAGCGTCCAGGCCTTTGAATCACGCTCTCCCCTTGCCTCACTTGCCCTTTCCTGTGGCTTTCTCCTGCTCACTCCTCAGGACGGGCTTGGCATTGCCTCTTCCAGGAAGCCTTCCTTGATCAAGCCGGGGTCCAGTGCCCCCCCAGAGGATGTCCTCTCTCATTGCTCACCAGTGTCTCTCTCTGCTGTCTCTTCATCCCTTTGCTAGAGCTGCTGGAGGGGACGAGGCAGGGAGGACTGAGTCCTCCTTTGTGTGCCTAGCACCCTAATAGCTGACCAATGAGTGAGATGCAAAGCCGCGGGGGGGGGGGTGCAGAGCTCCTCTGTTGGTTCCCAGCTCTCCTGCAAACCTAGGCTAGGCTAGGTTAGGGGGTCTGAGGGAGCGATTAGCTAGTCCCTTAGTGTGAATCACCAATGCTGCGACCCGTTCAGCCGCAGCCACCCCTCCAGCTCCCCCAAACCAGCCAAGTGCTCTTCTAAGTTCCTCTCTGGGAGTACATCGACCTACTTCTCACGAAAACCTTAGACGTGATAATAGCAGGGGGAGAGGAGAGAGAGAGAGAGAGAGAGAGAGAGAGAGAGAGAGAGAGAGAGAGAGAGAGAGAGAGAGAAGGAAAGGAGGGAGGAGAGAGAGGGAGAGAGAAAGAAATAACAAGGGTCGAGAGTAGACAATTGGTGGCAACAAGATGAACACTGATTAATGAGGTGGGCCTTGCCCTGGCCTGGCCTGGGGAAGGTTTGTGGCTGATACCCATTAAAGAGCTTAATGAAATAATTATAATTCCCTCCCAGAGCACGGAGGAATCAATAGCGGGAACTCTGAGCCACTCTGGGGGTGGCGTCCCACCAGCCTCACAGTTCAGGGCAGCAGGCAGAACGGGTAGAAGCAAATGCAATTGACACAGAAGTTGCATTAAAAGAGGGCAATAATAGATTAAAAGCTGCCGGGATCCTGGTGACTGGACGTCAATATCCTTTATTCTGTGCCTCGCCCCAAGTCTGCCCCTTCATGCACTATTAGCCCAAATCGATGGGCTGTCAGTTGACATCACCAGCTACAGCATTAATGCGAGCTCACAAAGGAAGCCTAGCTCTGTATTATCACTCTCTCCCTTCCAAATTACCACATAATGCAGGCTGCAGGCAGCTTGTGACATGTTAGCACCATACACGATTTGTTGGGATTGGACTAAACATTTCATAGCTAAAGATTTCATCAGAGACTTGATGACAGAAATAAACTGCTATCCACGGGGAAATCATGGGAAATAATAGAATTAAGCATTGCTTGAGGATCTGGAGGAACGGTGGAAGGAGAGAAATGAAACCTGCAGCTGGTGGCCCGCTCTGGAAGCAACTACAGGAGAAAACTGTCATTAGAAGGCTTTTTGTGGGTCCTACTTAAAGAACAAATAATGGGTTGTCTAGGGTTCAGCTTGTACCTTTTGTAAGACTGGGGAAGGGGTCCCTCCTCAGTACAAGAATATGTGGTTTAGCTAGGCGCCAGTAGCTCACGCCTGTAATCCTAGCTACTCAGGAGGCTGAGATCTGAGGATCGCGGTTCAAAGCCAGCCCAGGCAAGAAAGTCCGTGAGACTCTTATCTCCAATAAACCACCAGAAAACCAGAAGTGGCACTGTAGCTCAAGTGGAAGAGTGCTAGCCTTGAGCTGAAGAGCTGAGGGACAGCGCTCAGGCCTAGTTCAAGCCCCATCACCAACAAACAAACAAACAAAAAAAGAGTATGTGGTTTATGGGGCTGGGGATTTAGCTCTGAGTTTGGTCCTCAGTTCCGGAAAAAAAAGAAAAAAGAAAAAGTATGTGATTTGTTTATGTCCTTCTGGCATAAATACAAGACTTATATCTCAAAAATGACCAGAGCAAGTTGGGCACCTATGGATTACACCTATAATTCTATTCGGGAGGCTGAGATATAAAGATCTAGATTCGAAGCTAGCCTGGGGCAAGACAGTCTGGGAGACTTATTTCCAGTTAACCAGCAGAAAGCCTGAAGCAGAGCTCTGGCTCCAGTGGCAGAGCTAAGGGACAGCACTCAGGCCCTCATCCCAAGCCCCAACACCAGCAGAAAAAAAGAGCAAAAATCCCACAAAGACTAGAGGTATGATTCTTGCCTAGCAAGAAGGAATCTCTAAGTTCAAACCCCAGGACATTAGCAATGCAATCAGGAATGGCTGACCCAGGGAAATTTTTCTCTCCTGGTTTCCCACCTCCACGTTTCAAAGCTCTGTATTCCCCCAGAGGGTTCTGTGAACCCTCACCAAGCCAGGCACTTTGACATCCATTCAAATCATATGGTGCCACATTCTCACAGGATGTTTGTCAGCTACAAATGCTTTGTTTGCAACATTCCGGGCTGATTTCCTTCCTTATAGTTCACTGCACAATCTGTGAGAATTTTGTCAGCTTGGCAGCGAAGGTGTGGCTCAAGTGGCAGAGCAACACATAGAGCTTCTAAAGCCAAAAGAGCAAGGTCAGTGGTGAGGCCCAGTACCAAAAGTCCAATAGCTTCCTCCAGGTAAACGGGTGGCAGCTTTACAATTAGCTACTGCCATCTAGTGTGCAAAAATATCCTCACACTAGTAGGTAAACTTAACAGAAGCCAAAGTTAAAAACTAAAAGAAAATTCTCTCACCCTGTTCCACCTTCACAGGAACCTAAAGGCCACTTTTCTATTAAAGCTCAGGGATGCAAGCATTACCCCACCTGCAAAGGATTATTAAAAGGCCCCTTTTTCCTTAAGTATACAAATATAGTAACATTGAGGATCTTATTCCTGTAGTAAGAGCTGAGGAAGTACTATTCAGGAAATCCTGAGAACCATAGTAATCAAAAACATTTTAACAAGCTAAATATGCAGAAGCCAGTCACACCTTCTTAAAACTGACTTAGGGATTCTGATTTCTCTCTTGCTCAAATTCAGTGGTGCACTATAAAAAGCAAATAGGCTGGGAAGGTGGCTTGGTGGTAAAGTGCTTGCCTCACATGCATGTCCCTGGGTTTGATTCCTCAGCACCACATAAGCAGAAAAAGCCAGAAGTGGTGCTGTGGCTCAAGTGGTAGAGTGCTAGCCTTGAGCTGAAAAGCCGAGTTCAAGCCCCACAACCGACAAAAAAAAAAAAAAAAAAAAAGGTAAATAAAATTAAATCAGCCATCTCTGCCATTTCTATACAACCAGCCCTATACCTTATAAAACAATTACTCCTGCCCCCGTATCTGTACATACAGATCATCCAGACATTCTCCAAGATGTGGCATTTTCTATCTCTGAACTGGATCTCTCCATTTTCTTTGTGCCCCTATTGAGGCTTGAATTCAGGAGCTGGCCTGGGTGCTGCTGTTTTTGCTAATTTAGTGCTCTACCACAGCTCCACTTTTGGCTTTTGGTTTATTGGAAACTGTTTTCATGCCTAGGTTGCCTCTGAATTACAATCCTCAACTCTCAGCCTCCTGAGTAGCTCAGCTTACAGGTATGTATGAGTTTCCAGTGTTGTTTTGCTCACCTCTTCACACTCGGACTTCTGACATGAATCCTGTGTCAGCCCTGCCCGTTTGGTCTCAAGTATCTAGGGTCGTAAGGCCTGAGTCACTCTATTTCCCCTTATTAATACTTCTTGGTTTTCCATCAAAATTTCGTGTGGGGTGGGAATGTGGCTGTGGTAGTGCTTGTCCAGCATGCGTGAAGCCGTGGGTTCCATTCCTCAGTACCACACAAACAGAAAAAAGCCAAAAGTGGCACTGTGGGGCTCAAGTGGTAGAGTGCTAGGCTTGAGCAAAAGGTCAGGGACAGTGCCCAGGGGAGTTCAAGCCCCATGACTGGCAAAAATAGAGGTATCTCCTGCCACTATCCTCAGCTTCAGTGTGTATACCCTCCAACTAGCCTGCAGAACAAACACTTACTGGGAGTCATATTCACATTGCTTACTCAAATACACCTGTTTTCAATAACCAAATGTGACAGGGCCATCAGATGACTTCCGAGATACTAAGCTGCCAACTTCAAGTTGCCTGTTTGCCATTATCCATCCTCAAATACCAACTCTAAAATAAGTTGAAACTTGTTACACCATGAATCCTAATTTTGGATATGGGACACCTGTATTGTACTTAAGGTTAAATTGCTAAGGGTACCTAACCAGATGACTCATACCTGAAATCCTAGTTCAGGAAAATGAGATGCCTGAACCCGCTGATCAAAGTCCATATGAGTACTCTTCAATTAGCTCACAGAAAAATCATGGAGCTACCCAAATGCGAGTGACAGCTAAGGACTGAAGCCCCAAGCCCTAATACTAGCATAGTAAAAAGCACCAGCTACACAGGTCAGCAACCTTGCTACTTTGACCTGTACACAAGGGGGTGGACCTGTATGGGGGAATTAATCCCTACCACCTATTGTCATAGCAAGGTTTTATTGGAAGCATACTTTACTATCAAGCATGGCCTCTATGCATTAAAGATTTGACAACTTCCCTTTGCCTTTCTTGGCTTAGAATGGGATATGGTGACTCAATTCCCCTTTCACCTGCTTTCCTATCCCATCTCATTTGTCAGTAGTCAGCTGCCCTCAACAGGGTCAACCAAGGTAAGTTGTAAAATTAACTTGATCTATTGGGGCTTAATAGAAAGGTCTCAGACACGCCTGCCTGGGTTGGCTTTGAACTGTGATCCCCAGGTATTAGCCTACTAGGTAGATTTAGTAGCTAGGATCGCTAGTTGCAAACAGCCAGTGGGTTGTTGAGCCACTATAGCCCAGCTGTGTCAAATTAGAGGCTTTTTAATCTGCAATTGGATTACCTAGCTCTAAATTGACAGGTGGACCCAAACAGCCCACATTGGTCCTTAATACCTATTACCAAATCCACCCTTAACTATGCACCAAGGCAACTCAGGAAACATGACAATTGTGTGCCAATTTTAAATATATTTATTTAAGACATTGCATTTTCCACTTACAATACAGTGCTTTATAAAGTGCAATGTTTATATTTTTCCCTGTGTACATGTTCCATATTCAAGTATTGAGAATGCCCAGTAATTTACTACAGCAGCTCAACTTTTAAAAGCTGCTATAGAAGTTGCTAAATTTGGGTCTTTCAATGTTTTATTGTGTGGAACAATGCTACATGTATGTTTAGGTTGCCTTAATCAACCTCTTCAATGGTGGGCCCAGAGGAAGCACCGCCGGAAGGAGGGGCTCCTCCACCGGGGAAGCCTCCAGGCATGCCTCCTGGCATGCCACCGGCACTCTGGTACAGCTTGGTGATGATGGGGTTGCACACTTTCTCCAGCTCTTTCTGCTGATGTTCAAATTCTTCCTTTTCTGCAGTCTGTGGAAAGCGAGAAACATTGCTAATTACTTACACAGAAAACGGTATGGAAATAGGTACAATTCTAACAATGCCCATCTATTTCTAGCTGTTAGGATCCTTCTGATAAAACTCATTCTGGCTTTTCCTTGACCAGGTCACTCAGACATCCAAGGAAGGTAAATTACCAACATGGTTTCAATTCTGGTGGAAACCGCGAATGTTTTGGACCATTCATCCTTGTGACCCTCTCCTCCAAAACCCAAGCTCAAAAACCTGGTAACACCATCTTTCAGAGCACTAACCTGATTCTTATCCAACCAATTGATGATCTCGTTACACTTGTCAAGGATCTTCTGTTTATCCTCATCGTTGATCTTGCCTTGGAGTTTCTCATCTTCAACAGTTGCTTTCATGTTGAATGCGTAGGATTCCAGTGAATTCTTAGATGATACCTTGTCCCTCTGTTTCTCATCTTCAGCTTTGTATTTCTCAGCTTCCTGAACCATGCGTTCAATGTCCTCCTTGCTAAGACGACCTAAAAGTATTTAAAGCACGTTGTCTCAGGGTTCAAGACACTGCTGTATCAGCAAAGTGTCTACATTCTACAAAGTGTCTACCCTACATTCTCCATTAACTGCTCCTCAGTATTACTACTGTAATAGTTCACTGCCCACTTACCTTTGTCATTGGTGATAGTGATCTTGTTCTCCTTTCCTGTGCTCTTATCTACAGCAGAGACATTGAGGATACCATTGGCATCAATGTCAAAAGTGACCTCAATCTGAGGAACACCTCGTGGTGCAGGAGGTATGCCTGTGAGTTCAAACTTTCCAAGAAGGTTATTGTCCTTAGTCATGGCACGTTCACCTTCATATACCTTTAAGCAAAAGGTACAACTTTAATAGACTTGTAGAAAAGATTTGTTCAACAAAATTAACTTTAGATTGGTCGCTCAGACATCCAAGGAAGGAACTGACCAACAGCTAGTGTTTCTGGTGGAAACTACGAATGGTTGTGGAATCAATCATCACAGCAGACCAGTTCCCTTATTTCATGTGTTATGTCAAATACTATCTGAAGATTGTGAACACATACCTGAATGAGCACACCGGGCTGGTTGTCAGAATAGGTGGTGAAGGTCTGAGTCTGTTTGGTAGGAATGGTTGTATTGCGTTTAATAAGGACTGTCATGACTCCACCAGCAGTCTCAATACCCAGGGACAGAGGGGTGACATCCAAAAGCAGCAAATCTTGAACATTTTCAGACTTGTCTCCAGAGAGAATGGCTGCCTGGACAGCTGAAGGGAAAAGTCAAGTGTTAGAAGTACACAGAATTTATACTCAGAATTTGTACACAGAACTTATAGATCTCATTCGCTCAGACATCCAAGGAAGGAACTAGCCAACACAGTATTTCTGGTGGAAACTACGAATGGTTTTGGAATCCATCATCACAGCGAATAGTGTGAGTGACTTAGGGAGGCTGCTGACCCAAGAACGTATTAGGGACAATGAGATTACCTGCACCGTAGGCAACAGCCTCATCGGGGTTAATGCTCTTATTCAGCTCCTTCCCGTTGAAGAAATCTTGCAGAAGCTTCTGGATCTTGGGAATACGGGTGGAACCACCCACCAAGACAATGTCATGGATCTGTGACTTGTCTAGTTTGGCATCACGGAGAGCTTTTTCTACAGGATCCAGAGTGCCACGGAAGAGGTCAGCATTCAACTCTTCAAACCGAGCCCGGGTAATAGAAGTGTAGAAGTCAATGCCTTCGTACAGGGAGTCAATCTCGATACTGGCCTGTGTGCTGGAGGAGAGGGTACGCTTGGCCCGCTCACAAGCAGTGCGGAGACGGCGGACAGCTCTTTTGTTCTCACTGATGTCCTTCTTATGCTTTCGTTTGAATTCAGCAATGAAATGGTTTACCATTCGGTTGTCAAAGTCTTCTCCACCCAAGTGGGTGTCTCCTGCTGTAGATTTGACCTCAAAGATCCCATCCTCAATAGTGAGGATAGAAACATCGAAAGTGCCACCTCCTAAATCAAAAATCAGCACATTTCGTTCGGCCCCAACCTGTCATAAGGGGGAAAAAACAATAAGCGAATGCACACTTGAATCCAACAAATAAAACCTAACAGATTGGCACCCACGAGGCATACCTTCTTGTCTAAGCCATAAGCAATAGCAGCAGCAGTTGGTTCATTGATAATTCTCAGAACATTCAGACCAGCAATGGTTCCAGCATCTTTTGTTGCCTGGCGCTGAGAGTCGTTGAAGTATGCTGGGACAGTAACCACAGCATTTGTAACAGTCTAAAAGCAAAGGTAAGGGAAAATGATAATAAGCTACTGTACTTAGGCGACTAAAAATTGCCAGACTAATGATAATGAATACCAAATGGTCACGTGCTAATGCCAGGGGCTTGCTACTTAAGACTAACCTCTATTTGAAGCTCTTACCTTCCCAAGATAGGCCTCTGCAATTTCCTTCATCTTTGTGAGAACCATGGAGGAGACTTCCTCTGGGTAGAAACTTTTTGTTTCGCCTTTATATTCAACTTGGACCTTGGGCCTGCCTGCATCATTCACCACCATGAAGGGCCAGTGCTTCATGTCAGACTGGACAACGGCATCATCAAACCTACGTCCAATCAAACGTTTGGCATCTGTAAAAGACATTAAGATTCAATTATTTCAGGGCATCTCCACTCAACAGCCAGGCATAAAAGTTACACCGAAAGCCCAACACAGCCAGCACTGAAAGGAAAAGCCCAACCCACAACTAATGCTACATTCAGATGATTTTCATCTCTGGTGCATCCGTTTAAACATTTTACTTTAACCCACAGCTTGTTTGGAAAGGAAGCTACTACCTCTGTTCATTCTGCTAGCAAACTAGCGGCTCACCAAAAACAGTGTTGGTGGGGTTCATCGCCACCTGGTTCTTTGCGGCATCACCGATCAAACGTTCGGTGTCCGTGAAGGCAACGTAGCTTGGCGTGGTTCGGTTGCCCTGATCGTTGGCAATGATCTCCACTTTCCCATGTTGGAAGACACCCACGCAGGAGTAGGTGGTGCCGAGATCAATGCCAACTGCAGGTCCCTTCGACATGGTTGCTGTGGGGGAGAGAGAACAGAATCACCATTGAGGCCTTCATCCTCGACACCCTTTTCTCCCAGAGCACCTTGGGCAGCGGCAATGGCCGCCGGGCCCGGACTCGCTCCCGAGGCTGACCACGTGGCAGGGACGGGCAGACGCCGCAGCCCCGGCAGCAGTGCCAGCCAGTGGAGCGCGGGCCCGCCCGCCTGCGCCCCCTACAGCCCCGTCTCGCCGCCACTCCGCCCGCGCCTGGCGCGCGGCCCCTTTAAGAGCCGGCGAAGGCGAGGAGGAAAGCCGGGCTCCGCCCGCCCGCCCGCCCCACCCCGCGTCCGGCCGCCCTTGCTTCCTGCACGGCCTGGCCGGGGCCGCCCGCCCGCCCCGCAGCGCGCCGGGGCCCCGGCCGCCCCGCCCCAGCCCGCCCCGCCCTGCCCTCCGCCGCCCGCAGGCCCTCGGGGGCCGCCCGGCCGAGCCCCGCCCGCCCGCCGGGCTCCGCACCCGCCGCCCGGCCGCACAAAGGCGCACGGCCGCGGGGAGCCCGGCCCGCGCCGCCCCGTCCCCGCCCGGCCGCCGCAGACGGCGGCCTCACCTCGCGTGTAGGCCCGGTTCCGCCGAGGAAGAAAGCACCCGCCGCCAGAGAGCTGCCACCGCGTTCAATGAGACCGGTTTCCGCCCGCCACCCCGGCTCTTATACCCTGTCTCAGAACCTTCCAGAAGGATCCCGCCCCGTCGGCTGTCTGTCACGGCGCCCTGAACCAGTAGGCACCGCTTCCCGTCCGAGAGCCCCAATCACGATCCAGAGCTCACTCCTTGGCCCCGCCCCCGCCCGCCTCCACTCCGCCCCGTTCCGCCTCACCTTGCGATGACGCACCACCTCAGCGTTCTCGAACTTTCACGCTCGCCCCCGCTCTCGGAACGGCCCCGGGGAAAGCGAGGGTGGGGCCGAGAGCCCGCGCGCGGGAGTCCTCTGTCACTCCAGGCGGGGGAGGGGAAGGCGCATTTGCTCCTACGCATGCGCCCCGCCAGGGCACACGCGGGAGGGAGCGGAAGGAGGAGGCGGGGAGGGGGCGGGCACTGTTGGAACGAACCAATGACAGCGCGATTTTTGGCCGCACGGAACCCGGGCAGGGGGTGCGCCGGGGCCTGAAGGGAAGAGAAGACGGAAGTGGAGCCAGGACAAAATGGCCGCGAAGGTTGTTGTTCCCCTCCCCCACAGGAGTCTGCGCTCCCCCTCCCCACCCCCACCGCAGTGTTGGCACCGGGCCTCCGCGCCCCCCCCCAGGTTCCGGCGCCCCCCTCGTCTCGTAGGTAGCGTGGCTTTGGGTCAGGGTCGGCCCCGGGGGTCTGAGGGGAGGGTCCCGGCCGCATGGCGGGGCCGCCCGGGTTTGGGGCTGGCGGGAGCCGGCGCGGGGTCCCGGCAGCCCCCGAGCGCGCGGTGTGGGGCGCGGGCTCGCCCTGGGCTCCCGGCCCTGTGAGGAGCCGCGCGCGGCCTCTCGGGGTCGGCCCGGCCGCGGCCAGCGCGCCGGACCCCGGCCTGGGGCACACAGCCCGCCCGCGACCTTGCGCCGCGGGCCGAATGTCAGACGGGGCCGGGCACGCGGCGGGCCGGGCTGCGGGCCGCGCGCTGCACTCGGTAGCCGACCCGCCCCGAGGGCTGAGAAGCGGCTTTCGGGTTAGGCTTTCCCCGCTGTCGGGAGCAGGCCTGGCGGGCCTCCCACCCCGCGCGGCAGGACGTCCGGAGATGGAGGACACGTCGTCCTCGTCGCGTCCGTGGAGCCTCCCACAGACACCGGGCACCGAAAGGGACGGTTCCCCCCTGGGTGTAGGCTGTTGGCTTGGAGTCCCAAGAAGGGCACGCGGCCTCTGCCTACCCCCCAGGCCCGTCTCACCATTGTAACCAGCAACTGGGGTACATATTGTTCGTCTGCGTTACGATTTGAGCTAAAACCCATCACTTGTGTGTGGTGAGTTGGAAATGGGAAGTTCAGAGATGTTATTCATGGGAAAACACACAGCTGGTTAAAAGAAAATGCCCAACCTAGCTCGGGTTTTTTTTTTTTCTGCATTGTAATTTCCTTTCTAGAAACTTCCAGAAATGTGCCTAAGGTCACTTTCGGTTTCCTTTAATAAGTACACATTAGGAACTACAACTGCATTGAAAAAAAAATTACCATTTGCCGCCGAACCGTGAACTGTTTCTACTGTTTCTGTAGAAAAACAGAACGGGGGCCCAAATCCATAGGTTTGGAAGATCCCACCCAATAGAAAAGATAAGAAAATGTAATAAAATGCTTGACTAGCAAACTTGAAGCTCAGGCCTAGGTTTAATCACCAGCAGACCAAGTAACCTCTGTTTCTAGTTACTGAGAAGATCCATCACATCCATCCCAGGGGACCACACAGGCACAGGAGAAAGATTACCAGGTTTATTAGAGGAACCATATTTCCCCTGGAGAGAAAGCACGTGGCACCCTCCACTATCTAGGTAGCAGCAGGGTCTGGGGGTAGGAAGTGAGGTAGATGGGAGCTCAGGGGTCTGGGTGGAGAGATGGGGGGAAGCTGTATGGCTGGAGCTCCAGGGCTGGGAGGAGCTCAGGTCTGGGTGGAACTGTGGACTAAAGGTGGGCCTAATGCTTAATGTTACTCAAATGTGTTCTAGGACTTGGAATATGTTCTTATGACTCAGAGTTTATATATGAAAAGGTCAGACTATGATGACTGTCCTTTTTCCACACCTAGAGGTACAGGGTTTCAAATAGTACATTTATGCAAAATCTCTGTAAGTTTGGTGCATGGGGCTTCGGTGGAGGAGTTGGGACTACTAAGGAATGGAATAATTAACATTGTTACATCTCTGCTACATGCTAAGCAGTGCCCTAAGTAGATTGCATATATTCCCTCATTTAAACCACAAATCTTAAAGGGTAACCACTTAACATATTTTTATTTTGTTTGGTAGGTTGTAGGGCTTAAACTCAGGACCTGGGGGCTGTCCCTGAGTGTTCAAGGCTAGCATTCTACCACTTGAGCCAAAGCCCCACTTCTGCTTTTTGAGTGGTTAAGTCTCAAAAAGTGGTTAAGTCTCACAGGGACTTTTCTACCTGGCCTTTTCTTCAACCACAGTCCTCAGATCTCAGCCTCCTGAGTGTAAGGTCCGCCCCTGGATGGCGAGAAGACTCCACCCTCCTCACAGCAAAGTCTCCACCCAGTACCTGGGTTACCTAGGTCACTGGCACCCCTGGAAGAGGTCGCATCTGCTGAAGTCACATCTGAATTTGATGTGGCCACACCTTTCTCCGCCCATACCCTAATAAGGCCTAGCCCAGACCCAGAAGCTCTCTTTTCTAGCTCTTTTCCAGCTCTTTCGCAGGCCTCTCCCAGCTGCGTGGAGGGTCAAGATGGCCTGCCCCTTAACTGAATACCGTGTGTGTGTGGTGCTGTTCCTACTCGGCTACCTCTTTTTAAAAACCTAACGCTGAGTAAGGCTAGGGTTCCCAGCTTGATAATCCATTTTGTAGATGAGGAAACTGTGTCATTCAAGTCATAGGATTAAGCTAAACCACAAAATAAGACAATAGATCCTGTAATTCAAACACAGCCTAGCTAGTATCTTTTAAAATATCTAGGGCTGGGGGGCTGGGAAGGTGGCTCATTGGTAGAGTGCTTGCCTTGCATGCATGAGGCCCTGGGTTCGATTCCTCAGCACCACATAAGCAAAAAGAAAAAAGCCGGAACTGGCGCTGTGGCTCAAGTGGTAGAGCACTAGCCTTGAGCTGAAGAGCTGAGGGATAGCGCCCAGGCCCAGAGTTCAGGCCCCATGACTGGACTAAAAAAAAAAAAATCTAGGGCTGGGAAGGTGGCTCAGTGGTAGAGCGCTATCTGCTTTCTACCAACATTGCTGGAAATCACATTAAAATGAAGACAAAGTTGTGTGGCTTTTACAGCCTCATAATCCTTGATTCTATCAGACTAAATATTTAGTCTGTGAAATGCCTGGTTAGTGTTAAGCATACTTTTGTTTTTTCCTACACTGGGGTTTGAAATCTTTTTTCACTCAAGGTTGAAGCTCTACCCCTTGAACCACAGTGCTTGTGGCTTGCTGGTTAATTGGAGTTGTAGATTTGTCTGCTTGGGCTAGCTTTTAACTAAAATCCTGAGCAACCGCCTGAGTAACTAAGATTATAGGTGTTAGCCATCCCCTGATAAGTATATTTTTTTTTGGGGGGGGGGGGGTCGGGGAAGGTCTTGTTTTGTGCTAGGTTCTGGGTCTTGAACTCCCGGCTTGGGTGCTGTCCCTGAGCTTTATTGTTCCTTGCTAGGGCTCTGCCACTGGAGTTAGCCCACTTCTGGCTTTTGGGTGGTTAATTGGAGAAAAGAGTCTCGTGGGCTTTCCTGCCTGGGCTGCCTTCCAACCATAATCCTCAAATCTCAGCCTCCCTAATAACTAGGATTACAGCATGAGCCACCAGCATAGAACATTTAATTGGATAGTATGTTTTATAGCTATGTGGTATGTGGTGTTTCTAAACGTACTTTTTTTTTTTTTTTGGTCAGTTGTGGGGCTTGAACTCTGGGCCTGGGTGCTGTCCCTCAGCTCTTCAGCTCAAGGTGAACGCTCTACCTCTTGAGCCACAGCACCACTTCCAGTTCTCAAGTGGTTTATTGGAGATAAGAGTCTCATGGACTTTCCTGCCTGTACTGGCTTTGAACCTCAATCTTCAGATTTCAGTCTCCTGAGTAGCTAGTATTACAGGTGTGAGCCACTGGCACCATGCTTAAACATTCAATTTTAAACTTTATTGAACATCAAAGAATAGTGAATTTATATGGTAATTCTTACTTTGAAATCTCAGATATTAAAAACAACCCATTTTGTGACTAAAAGATGAAATGTGTAAACTGATTTCCCAAAGAGTTCAGTATATTTACCAGAGACCTTTAAAACCAGAATGACTCAAGATGTTAGTATTTCAACTTTCTAACTGTAGCTAGGTATAAATTACTGCTGTTGACACATAGGAATAATTCCACTATCTTTTTTCATCATTATATTTCACCTGCCTAACCAGATTATGTGTTCTAACACCTTCATGCCCAGTGTGGTATTTAGCTGGTAGTTTTCATCTTTGCCAATACTATTTTATTACATGCTTAACATATTTTCTGTATAACCCCTCTCATCATCTATTCTAAGCACCTATTCTTACTATGATCTTATCTTCAGATAGAGAAAGTCAGGCTCTCATAGATTCTAATAATTTGTCCTAAATCAGCTTGAGTTTCTCTAAATCAGACATATCTGGCTTTTGGGAGTTAATTATGGATAAAAGTCTCAGGGGCTTTCCTGCCTGGGCTGGCTTTAAACCAGTCCTCAGATCTCAGTTGTTTATTTTGCTGGTCCTGGGCTTGAACTCAAGGCCTGGGCACTGTTCCTGAGCTGCTTTTGCTCAAGGATAGCACTGTACCTGTACCTCTTGAGCCACAGTGCCACTTCCGGCTTTATCTGTTCATAGTACTGAGGAATTGAACCCAGGGCTTAAGGCATGCTAGACAAGCACTCTACCACTAAGCCACATTTTCAGTCCCAGATCTCAATTTCTTGAGTGGCTAGGATTACAGGCCTGAACCACAGCACTGGCATAATTTTTATAACTTCCATCTGAGAACAATAATAAAAAGGTCATGCAAATCAAGACAGGGCTGAAGTTTAGAAGTAGAGCTAGCTCTTGCTTGGAATATGTAGGACCATGGGCCAACTCCTAGTACTGCTAAGTTAGTGGAGAAAGGAGGTAGGGGATAACAGAAAGAGGGAGAAAAAAGCCAGCCCTAAATTTTGTAAACTTAATTACTTTTTTTTTTTTTTTTGCCAGTCATGGGGCCTGAACTCTGGGCCTGGGCACTGTCCCTCAGCTCTTCAGCTCAAGGCTAGAGCTCTACCGTTTGAGCCACAGTGCCACTTCCGGCTTTTTTTTCTTTTTGCTTATGTGGTGCTGAGGAATCGAACCCAGGGCATGCAAGGGAAGCGCTCTACCACTGAGCCAGGTGGCTGAGCCCAGGAAAGCTGTTCTTGAACTCAAGATCCCCTACTCTTAGCCTCTTAAGTGCTGGTATTACAGATGTAAGCCACCACACCCACCTTTCTATGAAGTTTTTCAGATTTATTTAAATCCTTTAGTATGTGCTTTTGTTGTTGTTGCCATTTTACCTTGGTACAAAATACTTTTTAAGTAATAATTATTTGTTGATTTTAAGAAAGTGCTTTAACAACAACTCTTGTCATTTCTGGATATCTTGCCTTGTGAGAATAAAGTACTTGGTATACTTGTGACTGAAATCAATAAATAATAGATCATATTCAGTCTGAGTTCCTTCGGCAGCAAGCTGATAAACAAATTTCCAGTGTGGGTTATATGAGCTTCAGCCTTCCTACAGTATTGCCTTTACTTATTTATTTTTTAATTGCTGATACAGATACATCTATAATAAATATTTGGTTTTGTGATGTTCACAGTCTCATCTGCAAAGCAATTTAGAAGTTAACATTGAAACATAAATAGCTTAATACCAGAAATGAAGCAAAATTATAAATAACTTTTTGGAAAAGCAATTCTGAAATTGTTTTTATACAATGTAACAACAAAAGTATCAACATTATTTTACAAATTTAGTTTTGATTTATATATTTTATTGAAATGGTCACTCTCCTAATATCCACATTATTCCATCTGCATTTTATTACTACGACATTTGGTCTTCTGAGTTTAAATTATATCCCCTTTCATAGTTTCATTTTGAAGGATCAATTTATTTGATTTAAAAAGTCAGCAGAATATGGTGTAGAACCTAGTGTCTGTACCTTTGATCTTAAACTCAGAGCCAAAAGAAATGTGTTGACCTTGCTTAGACTTCAAGTCCTTAGAATTTCTCAGCTCTTAGTATAATCTGTTTTGTGTGTTTGTTGTAGATTTCCATTGTGAATAAATTTGTAAAACAGCTTGGATATTCAATGATACTAACTTGTCTACTTTCATAAGCAGGAAACCTTTAGTTCAAAAGTAGTAAATGAGAGAAAATTGTTAATGATGACACAGCTGACATCTCTATAGTATGCTTATTTGGCTCAAGTACTCTAGGAAAAAGAATTCTCAGAATTACGAGCTGAAGGGATAGGTTGCCTGGATACTACCCTTGGAGAAGAATAAAAATGTAGTCCAAGTAAAGGTTTTAAATCTTACAATGAGGTAAGAGTTAGCATAAGAAGCATTCCAAATAGACCAGTTCTCTTAAAGTAATATCTTTATGTTTTTTTTTAAGGTCTCTCACTTTCTACCTTTTTCAGAGAAGACAAAATTGAGATTAGAATTTTCCTTTTAAAATTTGCCAGGCCACAAGTTCAATCTCCAGGACTAGAAAAAAACAAGATTTTCATCTAAATTCCTGAGGACTTTAGAAGTAAATGCAGTTTTACTCAGTGAAGACATTATTGTGAAAATCAAATGTAGGGAAGAAAAATGAGGTAAACTTTTTCTTGTAAGAATCTGATTCTCATTTTAAAGATAATGCTTTTTTCACCATTTTCATTAATACTTTTTCTTTTCTGTTGCATGTTGCCCTTTAATAATAAGAAATATTCTCCACCTATGGAGATAGGTGTCATTTATTTAACTTCATTGAAAGGATAATTCAAGTGCAACATTTGTGCCATAGACATCTGTCTTAATAGAAACTATTTTAAAAAATCCCAAGTTGCTATACTTTTTACCTTTCACAGTTACCTTTCCTCTCTGATGCATTAGCTCCTTCAATAGCTTTCCAGATAATTTTTTTTTCTTTTTCTGCAATGGTAGTGATTAAATCCAGAGTCTTAAGGACTCTACCATTGAGCTACTTCTCCAGCAGCAATTTAAATGTTAATGGACACAAGCTGAGCCTTCTCTCAACACCCATTACTTTTTCTTCCCTTTTTCTTTTCTTCCAGCCCAGAGCAAGGCTTTCTTGGAAGTTGAAGCTGGGAAAATGTGGAGTTTCTGCTTTGGCCTCTCTAGAGGGAATGATTATGGCAAGTCCTCGCAATACTACTAGGAAATGTTGGCAGCCTGATTTTTTTTTAAATGATTTAAGGCCTAGAATCATTAAATAGCCTAGATTCTTATCCATCTAAAATGAAAAATAGAGAAAGCTCAAAGTTTGGTGCAGTACTACACTTATTTGTACCATTCCTGAACATATTAAGAGATAACTGATCTAATCACTCAGTCTTGAAGTTCTGGTTTCACACCCTTTTAGAAAGGGAAACTAATGTTGTGTCAGATGATCTTCAACATTCCCAGATCTTATTTCTCTAGAAGACTTTTTTTTAAAGTGACATTGTTAAATGACATGTAGAGGATATTTTTCTTCCAGAGATGTCCAGCAGGGAAGTCCTTAGAGGCATCTAATTTGAGGAAAAAATCACAATTGTTCCAGTATGTTGTTCTGATATTTTTCAGTAATCCTTCCGAACATTAAGAGAAGCTGTTCACAGAACTTTGTCATACTTTTTAGACTTCTTTTTTAGGTTTTATTTTAGGGTTCAACTTAAGAAGATTAGTAGTACAGTGGGGAAAACTCACTCTTTTCCATCTCCTACTATTTCATATCCTTCTGAAATCAATACTTAAACTTTATGACACATGAAGTCAAGTCAGACCAGAAGAGATATATTGCCTTTTTTTTTTTTTGAGTTCTTGGAAACAATTAGCCCAATACCTGGTGCAGATACGTATCATATAAGGCCATGGGTTCTGTTTGACTGTCTGAATTATCACAGTAATCCAGTAGGTTCACGGAAATGAATACAAAATTCACAAACACCCCATTTCTTCTTGACAATGGTAACTTAGGTGGGGAAATGTGCCTCACCTTTCCCCAGCACCCTCACCACAGGCCCTGGTCAGCAGACAGACAAATTTGGATGCCTGCTTTTTCTTCCTCTGGTCTAAAAGCAATATGAGATGCCTTACTGGAGATGATCATCCTACATCTTTTTGCTTCTCTGGTGTCATACTAAGAAAAGTGCCCATCTGAATCTGTTCCACTTGTTGTTCACAGCTGTTTAAATAACCTCTTATATGGTTGAAGGGGTTGTGTGGCTGGTGACGAGTTTCAGTGACTAGAATAGTCCTAAGATCCTGACTCCTAGGAAAGCATGGAAGTCAAGTCCACTTTAATTCAGACAGTTTGGAAGGCTCCACTCTGGCTGGGGATCATGCTGGATGTGGTTTCTGCTTTGGTCAGGGTAGCATGGTGGACTCTCTTTGGTTCAGATCCTCTCATGTCAGACCCAAGTAGGCTGTATGGCTGGGTGGCTATGCCTGGCTGAGGTGCTGCGTCGGTTGACAGTGTCCGCTGGCTGCGTGAGGCACTATTTGCTGTGGAGCGAGTGGAGGAAGAACCAGAGTGAGAGCTCTGAGAGCCTGAGGAAGAAGAGCTAGGTTTCACAAGGCGGGCTTTTGGAGCTTCAGCATCTTCTCTAAAGAGGAAAAACAGCAAAGATAAACTTCAGTGCTGGCAGGATTATGATGGTTTCCACTATGCTTACTTCCTCCTCGTAAGGTCTGCACAGGGACACCTCCCTCCCTCCCTCCCTCCCTTTTGGCTAAGTTGCCTCCCAGTATCTGTTACCTAAGTAACTGGCAGACCTGGAAGCAGTCACCTTCCCCTCCTGCTAGGTCTCATCCTGGGCCACCTCAGGTCACAAGCCTCCCCTCTGACTCTAGGAGAGTCCCAGACCCTGAGGTTACATCCAGATCCAGTGTGGCCACACCTTACCCCCCCTAGCCACACCTCTTCCTGTCCCTGGTCTAGATAAGTCTTGGCCCAGAGGTGGGTCACTCTTCTCCCCCCTCCCCCCCCAACCCTTTTCCTTTTCAGCCACGCTTCTCCACCATGCATGGCGGGGGGGGGGGGGGGGGGGGGAAGCAGTTTGGTAAATTAACTTCTTTTCCTGCCTGAATAGTGCGTGTTGTTCTCTTCATTGGCTACCTAATGAAACCTACCTATTTAATATACCTTACACTCCTCAGGTTTCCCAATAAATTCCACAACCTGTAAACTTCAAATATCATCAGAAGGCAGCCATTTACTGAACTAATCACCCATCATTTCTTAATACTTAATGCTGGGTTTAAGCAAATGTTTGTTTTGTTAGCCAAAGGATCCAGCCTACAATGAGAGGCTAAAACTCACTGTGAGATAGTGTAGATAACATTTGTGCTGATTTAGAGTTCCTATACTAAACCCTCTCATTTTCTGTAGGTCATAGTCATTCCTTATTATATGCCCTGTATAAATGGAAATGAATCAGAAATAATGTAAGGTTGAACTTAAAAGTCTATTGACAGTAGTTTCCAATAAAGTCTAGGTGTAAACCATACCTTCTGTCCCTAGGCTGCAACTTCCTACTTATCAGGATAATTGTTTTATGATTCAGAGGAGTGGGGGTGGGGGGGAAAGGGTATTTGTTTAGACTAGTTACTATGGAACTAGCCCTAGAAAGGAAGGAAGCTCAGTCTAAGAATTTGTGAGGCTTACCGAATTTCATTAGGTCTCTCTTCCTCATATCTCTCTTTGTCTTTCCTTCGGATTAGCAGCCACACCAAGAGAAAAATCAGCAGGGCTCCAGCAACTATGCCTGTCACTGCTCCTGCAACCGTGCCGATGCTTTGTACATCTGTTTTCTCAGAAGCACAATAAAACAAACATAAGATAGGAAATACATGAATTAAAAAACTATATAGTCCCTGGACAGGATATTTCCTTCCTGTCTTGCAGAGTAGCTACCTATTACTCTCTTTGTCTGACACTTCTTATTGAGTGATAATTTAGGAGAATGAAGGAATACCACCTAAATTTTGTGGCAGTGAAGACTGATACTTTATATCTTAGCATTTGAGTTGAGATATAAATGATAGCAAACATTGTCTTGTGATGATCGTGATGTAGTCACAGAGTCAGGCCCAGGTCACATAGGGCCTTTGAAGCTAGGAGCAAGGTGTTTATTATAATGACTATGAGAGTTTGTTGTAATGGCTATGAAAGAGTAACTTGAGCTGGGTCCCAGGGTCTCACACCTGGAATCCTAGATTCTCAGGAGGCTGAGATCTGAGGATCTCAGTTCAAAGCAAGCTCTGGCAGGAAAGTCCCTGAGATTCCTATCTCCAATTAACTACAAAAAGTGGAAGTGCAGCTGTGGTTTAAGTAGTAGAGCATTAGCTTTGAGCACAAAAGCTTAGGGACGGAGCCCAAGCCCATAGTTCAAGTCCCAGGATGGTGAAAAGAAAAAAAAAAAAAAAAGGAAGCTATAATACCAGTTAGAATGCTTTCAATCAGTAGTATAGGGCTAGAGAAGATGCTAGATTAGGCTATGGTAAAAATAATGTGCATAGAAGCAGATAGATGGATATTGCTTACACTGTAGAAATATTATCAGAAATACTGCTTATTAATACTTTTATTGCCTTCATGAACTAAACTTACTATAAAATTTTATTTAAAAAATTAACTTTGGGGGCTGGGAAGGTAGCTCAGTGGTAGAGCGCTTGCCTTGCATGCTCAAGGCCCTGCCCTGGGTTCGATTCCTCAGCACCACATAAGCAAAAAAAGAAAAAAGCCGGAAGTGGTGCTCTGGCTCAAGTGGTAGAGCGCTAGCCTTGAGCTGAAGAGCTGAGGGACAGCGCCCAGGCCCAGAGTTCAGGCCCCACGACTGGACCAAAAAAAAAAAAAAAAAAAATTAACTTTGGGAAATGGTGCTGTGGCTTAAGTGGTAGAGTGCCTTGAGCTGAAGAGCTGAGGGACAGGGACCAGGCCCAGAGTTCAAGCCCACGACCCACAAGAAAAAAAAAATTTTTTTTTTATATTTAAAGTTTCAAAAGGCTGTAATGCAGTTTACAATTTCAGCTAAGGATGATGTTTTTCTTACTGCCCTACTCTCAACACAATCTACGTGGATTAGCTAGTAATAGAAATTGAGGCTGCTTTTTTTCACAATAGAAAATAATATGTAATTTCTGTATATTTGCACCTATATAGAATACCTCTAAAGGATAAATTCACAGAAGTAGTGCTAGATAAAATGCAATGAACTTTTCCATCTAAAATGAATCACAAGTTGGGCAGTCAAATACTATAAAACAATGAGAACGATAGTATAGTTACAAGCAACAAAATGAAGAATTTCAAAAACAATGTAGAATAGAAAAAGCTAGACACCAAAAGTGATTCTGGAGCCAGGCCCCTGTGGCTGTAATCCTAGCTACTCAAGAGGCTGAGATCTGAGGATTGCAGTTCAAAGCCAGCTGGGCAGGAAAGTCTGTGAGACTCTTTATCTTCAATAAACCTCCAGAAAAAGGGAAGTGGGGCTGTGGTTCAAGTGGTAAAGCCCTTGCTTTGAGCTGAAGAGCTGAGGGACAGTGCCACGACTGACCAAAAAAAAAAAGGGGGGTGGGGCTGGGAAGGTGGCTCAGTAGTAGAGTGCTTGCTTTGCATGCATGAGGCCCTGGGCTGGATTCCTCAGCACCACATAAGCAAAAAAGCTGGAAGTGGTGCTATGACTCAAGTGGTAGAGCACTAGCCTTGAGCTGAAGAGCTGAGGGACAGCGCCCAGGACCAAACTTCAGGCCCTATGACTGGCAAAAAAAAAAAAAAAGTGATTCTGTCTCTTTCAGGTTTTGAAACAAAGAAAGCAGTCATAAAGTTGGAATCTGAGTAATGGAGGGGTGGCAAGAGGTAATGACAGGTTATTAATCACAGTGCTTATTGGTTACCCAGGTAGACGTACTTTTGAAAAATCTACCTAAGTGTACATTAAGCATTTATGAACTCCTCTGTGTAATTTTACTTTATTATATTTACTCCTCTCAAGTCTGTAGATCAACTTAGCTAAAAGCTGCTACCAGTTTATACTTCAAAGATGTAAAAGTAGCTGGGACTTGGTGGCTCATGCCTGTAATCCTATCCTAGCTACTTAGGAAACTGAGATCTGAGGACCACAGTTCAAAGCCATCCCAGACAGGCAAGTCCCTGAAACTCTCCAATTAACCACCACAAAACTGGAAGTGGTGCTGAGACTCAAGTGAGAGTTCTAGCCTTGAGTACAAAAAGGCTCAGGGACAGTGCCCAGGCCCTGATTTCAAGCCCCACAAATGACCCCCCCCCAAAAAAAGTGTATATGTGTGTGTGTGTGTGTGTGTGTATGTTGTATATATGTGTGTGTTTTATATATATATGTATATATACTATGGATATGTTGTATATCTATGTGTATATATATATGTATATATATACATATATATACATATATATATATGTTGTCTTTTTTTATGGCCATAACATGCAATTTGCCGTATTTTTCCCCAGTGAAATGCCTATTGAATTTGTACAAAAAAATTACCTGAAACTTAAAAATAAACATTAGTATAGTGCTGACCATTTATAACTTTGTAGGAGCAACTTGGTAACTTGTAGACCCTTGTCTAGTAGAGATGGAAATAATTACTGTTCCATTTAAACACATGACTTCAGAAATTACTGTGTGATTTTGTAGAACATTAACCAGTCTGATGCCTAACCTAGCAATCTTTTCATCTGTTCAACTGTTGTTGTCTGTAACTTCTCAAATGTACTTTGAATTAATTTTAAAGTCTTACCAGCTCCCTTATTAAGTAATAAAGCAGTTTTTTTTTAATTTCAGTACTGGAGGTTGAACCTAGTACCTCCACATGTGCTAGATAAGCACTCTACCATCTGCATCTCTCTTGCTTGGCATCAAACCCAGGGACTCTGCACATGTTAAGAAAGTGGTCTAACACTAAGCCACACCCTCAGTCCCATAGTACATTTATTTAAGGGGCTGGTTAATTCACACACTTGTAAATATAGAGAGTCAAACCTAGATATTGAATGGTTGAACTTATTTTTGGTAATAGACATGTCCTTCTAGAAATGGAAAACTTTGACCTTGACCTTACTTTTACTGTTAGGCACTGGTGGCTCACACCTGTAATCTCCTAGCTACTCAGGAGGCTGACATCTGAGGATCATGGTTCAAAGCCCATCCAGGCAGGAAAGCTCTGACACACTTATCTCCAATTAACTATCCAAAAAGACAGAAGTGGAGCTATGGTTTAAGGGTAGAATGCTAGCTTTGAGCACAAAAACTCAGGGACAGCAGCCAGGCTCAAAGTTCAAGCCCCATGACTGGCATAAATAAATAAATAAATAGTCTTATATTGAAACAATGTGCAAATAAAATTAAAATTTCTGGAAAGTTGGTTTTTCCTTTAGAATTGTGTGATTAAGGAAGATATTAATTGTTGCCCTTGTCCCAAAAACCAAAAAACTGTAGCTTTACATTGCAGTGTTTTCTCCAAAAGGCAAGAAGCAAAACACAGATGTTGAAGCACAAATAGGATAGAATTTTTCTATTTTAGTTGTTTACTATTAAAGTTGGTATAAACATTGATGTTTATCTTCTTGTAAAATGATTTATAAATTAATTTTCTATAAAAAATGTTTTAAATGGTAAAATAAGTAAATTTGATTTAATTTAAAGATATAAAAATACTCCTTGCTGTCTGGTTGTTGTGCCTACCTTGTATACTTAATAAGGCCCTGGGTTCAATCCCTAGAAATAAACAAAGGTAAAACAATAACAACAAAAACAAAAGCCCTTCAGGTACTTACACTGTACGGTTACTCTCACCACGCAGCTTTCCTTCCCAGCCTCATTGCCCGCTGTGCACCTGTAGAGCCCAGAGGAGGCCATAGTGAGGTTCTGTAGGAGAACTCGCCCTGGGTTGTTGTAGTCTGTAAAAACAGAAAGAGTGATGCTAAAAAGTGACAGCATCTATATTTCTTGTTTTCTATCAGGGGTGGGTGACCTCTAGCCTGTGGGCCAAATGAAGCCCGTGGTATGCGATGGGACAGACATGTATGCTTCTTATTGACTGCCTAAGCCTGTCTGTATTGATAATTTGCCTATTAAAAATACCCAAATAGGGCTGGGAAGGTGGCTCAGTGGTAGAGCGCTTGCCTTGCATGCCTGAGGCCCTGGGTTCGATTCCTCAGCACCACATAAGCAAAAAGAAAAAAGCCGGAACTGGCGCTGTGGCTCAAGTGGTAGAGCGCTAGCCTTGAGCTGAAGAGCTGAGGGACAGCGCCCAGGCCCAGAGTTCAGGCCCCACAACCGGACCCAAAAAAAAAAAAAAAAAATACCCAAATAGTCCTTGCAGAAAAAATGTTCCCCATTCCTATGAACATCCCTGCACTGGTTCTCTACTATAGACTAATAAGGAAGAAATGATAGAAAATCTACCTCTTTGAAACAGGGAAAGGAAACAGGTAAATACACTATTTAGTTAGTTAGTTATTTAGTTAGTTATTTTTGGTACATCATGGAGCTTGAACTCAGGGCCTGGGTGCTGTCTCAGAGCACTAGTGCTCTACCACTTAGGGCCAAAGCACCAGTTCCAGTTTTCTGGTAGTTAACTGGAGGCAAGAATCTCACGGACTTTCCTTCCTGGGTTAGCTATGAACCATGATCCTTAGACTTTGGCCTACTGAGTAGCTAGGTTTATAAGTGTGAGCCACCAGCACCCATTGTAAATATGTTTTTAAGTGGAAGTGCATTCTCAAAAGTTACAAAATGCTTGTGAACTTTTAAGTGATCAACAAGATAGATGTAGTGATTTATGTAATACATTTATTCCCAATCTCTTAGCATTTCTTTGTGTCATTTTAAGAAAGATTTTTCTGTCCTCATTTATAAATGAACAAAAATGGAGGTTGAAGAGGTTCCGGAGTATATTCAAAGTGAGCTACTGCAGCCAGTGTAGAGTTCATGGATACCATATGTCTCATTGGCCCAGTACAGTGGTAGGAAGATGACTTACCAATCCTAGATTTAGGAGGCAAATGTTCATCCTCTCCTTCTTTCTCCCGGACTCTCTGCCAGTAATACACAATGGGCTTTGTGCCAGAGGATGACTCACACTGCAGAGTCAGGTCACTTCCCTCTGTCAGCTCCCCTTCCAGTTCACACTTGGGCTTGGATGGTCTCACTGCAGATTCAGAAATTCCCCAAATATCACATTGAATGGAAAAAGTACGTCTTACTGAGTTATTTCTCTAGTCATCCCTTGCAATGTCCCTGAGTGTCTTTTGCTCAAGGGTAGCACTGTACTACTTGAGCCACAGCATCACTTCCCACTTTTTCTGTTTATGTGGTATTGAGGAATTGAACCCAGGGCTTTATGCATGCTAAGGCAAGTACTCTACCACTAAGCCACATTCCTACCCCTTATGGTCCATTTTTGAGTCAGGATTCCACTCACTCTGTCCCCTGCACGCATACAATTCTAGCTGCTACTAGTGGATGTGTAATTTTCAGGTGTAGCCTCAGAAACTCCCATATCACTTCTCAAAAAATAAAAACTTATTTATTTGGAATTTAGGAAAGCATGGTTTCACTGATACTTAAATAGGATTAGAAGATCATTAATTTGGAACTGATTAGGTATAACTCAGTGGTTCTTGATGTCAAAAGGCAGAAATGGCCAGGTGCTGGTGGCTCACGCCTGTAATCCTAGCTACTCAGGAGGCTGAGATCTGAGGATCATGCTTCTAAACCAGCCTGAGCAAAAACATGGGTGAGACTCTCCTCTGCAATTAACTATTAAAAAAGCTGCAAGTGGAGCTTTGGCTCAACTGGTAGAGTGCTATCCTTGAGTAAAAAAGCTCAGGGACAGGCCCTGAGTTCAAGTTCTAGGACTAGCACAAAGGAAAAAAAGATAGAGATGAATTTCAATAATGTCTCAGAGATTATAGAAGAGGGCATAGCACCTCTTAGCGTGTTTAAGGCAATAGGTTAGATTCCTAGCATCAATAGTAAGTTATAATAGTAAGTTAAATTTAGACAAGCGCTCTACCAGTGAGCTACACCCCCATCTCTTTAAATATAAGGTATTTAAATTTGGTAATGAGCTAACATGGAGAGTTGTAATTATATTTTCTTTTTTCATTATGTCCAAAATACAGAATATTATGTTCCTCTGCCAGGAATTGGACTAAATGACCTCTAAATGTAATATCTCTGCAGATACCTTATGAAGATACAGGCATGGCCAGGCACTGGTGGCTGACACCTATAATCCTGGCTACTCAGGAGGCTGAGATCTGAGGATCGCAGTTTAAAGCCAGCCCAGACAGGAAAGGCCGTGAGACTTAACTTCAGAAAACCGGAAGTGGCACAGTAGCTCTGTAGTAGAGCGCTAGCCTTGAGCTGAAGAGCTGAGGGACAGCACCCAGGTCCAGAGTTCAAGCTCCATGACCGACAAAAAAAAAAAAAAATGTAGGCATGTAAACTGTGGTGTGCACCTAAAACTGCAGCACCCAGGAAACTGAGGCAGGAGGATCTCAATATGGACGCATGGACTCTACATAGTGAGACCCTGTCTCAAAAAAAAACAAAAAGCAAGATATAGGCAGCTCCCTTGGCCCTATCTTACCTAGGACTTTTAAGATGACATAGTTCCACACGTAGCGTCCTGAATTCTTCACCTTACAGGTGTACTGGCCCTCATCACTGGGCTTCAGAGGCTCAATCTGCAATGAAGCATCTCCTGCCAGGAAATTAGAAGCAAAGGCTACTCGGCCATTCTGTTCCTCAGTTAGGTTATTGTAGACATGACGACTAGAATAGGTAATCACCTGCAGGACAGACCAAGACAGGGTCATGGTTAAAATTCAGGTCTGATATGAGGATTTCATTGTTTGCTTTTTCTTCTTTGCTGGCTTTACTGTAGATTAGTAAGAATAAGTTAGATGGGGAAAAGGGGCTACCCTTCAACATGTCAGTTTGTAAGTATAACACACCATAATTGATATCACCCTTTCACCATTCTCTGTCCCTCACAACCCATCCCGTCCCTTCAATTCATTACCTGTTTCTGATTGACTTTGAATGATGTAGTCACTCTTACTTTGAAACTTAGTTGTTTTTCCATCCTTCGAATTAGAAAAAAAAAGCTTCTGAGTTCTAGTAGGCTATGCTATCACTTTTGAGCTGAAATTCAAATGTTCCTGAGACTGCCTACCCACCCCCAGATGTTCTGTGCCTGCTCTGAGAAACCTAGACAAAGGCAAAGAAAATATTTCTTCTCAGATTGAAATGGGGAGCTAAACTTGGGATCTGCGTCATTGGTTAGCCTACTTTTAGCACCCCATGTATTCCAACCCTTCCTGTCTTTTCTGTCACCCCCCCCAACACTGTGTTACCAACATGCTGGCAGTTATAAAGTCTTACCAACCTTACTATTTTTTATAATCTCCTTCAGATTCCAAACTACCTATGGCTATTATTTAAGTTATTGTATTGTATGAAATTGTACTTGCTTTTAGTTAAGGCTCCCTAAAATCAATATGCCAGTGTCAGGACCTAAGATATCCTCTTGAAAGCCTTCATTGACATCATACAGGCAATTCTAAGTTCCATAACATGTATGGCACAGTAGGCCTTCTGGGTTCTGATCCTATAGCCCCCACAGGCTCACATTTTGTATTGCACTTACACTAGCTTATGACTTCTCAAAATTTTCCAGCCTTTGTGTCTACACTCAGGGAAGGCTCTTGTATCAAGACTTAGATCAAAGCTGGCTGAGGTAGTACATGACTGTAATTCCAGTACTTAGGAGGCTGAGGCAGAAAGATGAGTTCTAGGTCAGTTTTGGCTACTTGAGGAGACCTTGTCTCAAAAGCAAACAAAACAGTCTTAGACCAGCTGTGCTCTCCTCTGCTCCAACTATTCAGCCCGTGGTTCTTCCTTGATATTGTAATTCCTCTTGAATACATGATTTTCCTTTCTGAGGTTTTATTACCAGCTATTAATCAAATATTAAGTAAAAAGTCCAGAAGTAGCCGGGCCCCGGTGGCTCACGCCTGTAATCCTAGCTACTCAGGAGGCTGAGATCTGAGGATTGCAGTTCAAAGCCAGCCCGGGCAGGAAAGTTCGTGAGACTCTTATCTCCAGTAAGCCGCTAGTAAACCAGAAGTGGTGCTGTGGCTCAAGCAGTAGAGTGCTCACCTTGAGCTGAAGAGCATAGGGACAGTGCCCAGGCCCACAGTTAGCCCCACGACCGATAAAAAAAAAAAAAAAAAAGAACAAAAGAAAGTCCAGAAGTAAACACTTCATAAGTTTGAAGTTGGCCACCATGCCAAGCATTGTGATTGTCTCTAAAATTCTGTTCTATCCTGCTTGGCACAGAATCATTCAGCCTTTCCATATTGTGCAGACGACTCACCTACTACTTACTCAGTAGTCATCAGTTGTTGAAGTTTTGCTGTGCTTATGTTTAAATAGCTTTTATTTTACCCCAAACCATAGCTGTCGTGACCCTGGCAATTTGGATATGCCAAAAAGAAGCGATAGCCAGGCACTGCTGTCTCATGTCTGTAATCCTAGCTACCCAGGAGGCTGAGATCTGGAGAAGTGAGATTTGAAGCCAGCCCAGGCAGAAAAATCTTTGAGACTTCATGTCTAATCAACAAGCAAAAATCTGGGCTGGAGATGTCGCTCGAGGGTTAGAATACCAGCTAAAATGTGAGACCTGAGTTCAAACTCCAGTACCAGAGAGAGAGAGAGAGAATAAAGTGCTTCTTTTAGTGAGACGGTAAAAGTTTTTGACTTAATAAAAATCATATGCTGAGATTGCTAAAATCTCTGGTAAGACAAATACTTTTTGAGGGGAAAGGAATGTGAGACAGGATCTCACCTCAAACTTTCGATCCTCCTGCTTCAGTCTCCTAAACACTGGGATTTGCCAAAAACCAAATATTTTGTCTGAAGTTTTGAAGAAGGAAAAAGAAAATCGTGAAAAATTTGCTCAAACTGCAAAAGTCATACCACAGTGCCTGGTAAGTGCTTAGTTAAGATGTAAAAGGCATTAAATTTGTATATGTAAGGAAGGTGCTGGTGACTCCTGCCTGTAATCCTGGCTACTCAGAAAGCTGAGATCTGAGGATAGCGATTCAAAGCCAGTCTGGGAAGGAAAGTCTGTGAGACTTATATCCAATTAACCATCAGAAAACTGGAAGTGGAGCTGTAGCTCAACGTGGTAGAGAGCTATCCTTGAGCAAAAGAGTTCAGGGTCAGTGCCCAGGCCATGACGAAAAATAAATGAATAAATAAATGAATTAAAAAATTTGTACATGTTGGGCTGGGAGGGTGGCTCAGTGGTAGAGCGATTGCCTTGCATGCAATGAGGCCCTGGGTTCGATTCCTCAGCACCACATAAGCAAAAAGAAAAAAAGCTGGAAGTGGCGCTGTGGCTCAAGTGGTAGAGCTCTAGCCTTGAGCTGAAGAGCTGAGGGACAGCGCCCAGGCCCACAGTTCAAGACCCACAACCAGACTCCCCCCCCCCCAAAAAAAAATTTGTACATGTAAACATGGGCAAAAGTTAGGGATACATAGAGTTTGGTATTGTCTACTTTTAGGCATCCACGGAAAGAACTCAGGAACCTGACTCAAGTATGGTGAAAGGAAAATCTATCATAGTCACTTTTGGATTTTATCATAAGAACATGGGCTCTTACTTACTTATTCTGAACTGAGAATATCATGTCTAAGATTGTCCAACAAGTTGGAATAAACACATTCAGGTTAAGGTGACCTTGCTCTACAGAGAACAGATGCACTACTAGAACAAAACGATAAGGAGTATCAAAATAACAAGGTGATACAGACAACTCTTTAAGCACGTTAAACTCCAAACAATGATCTTGAACTTTAGTTTTTTGTGAAAATCTTAGCTTTCCCCAGAATAAACCATTTTATAAAATTAGCAATGGAAACTGACTGATCAGAACAAAGGAGAAATTTTCACTTTTTAGCAGGAAAAGAAGTACTAGCAATAATTTGAAGACTTTTTAAGCCACAAAATAGTTTTTTACATTAAACAGTCAATACTTTATTATGTAATAAATACCATGGTAGATGATTTTTGCCCAACTAGAGGCTAATATACATGATCTGAGCCTATTTCAGTTAGGTGAGGCTCAACTTTGATATTAGGGCCATTAAATACATTTTCAACTTACAATATGCCTATTTTTACCATGGGTTTATGGAAATGTAACTTCATTCTAAGTTGAAGAGCATCTATGTTTACAAGAAAATTGTTTAGTACATTGTAGGAAATACTTCAGTGTTTCCTTAGTCATAAAGGCAAAATGGGTTCAGAAGACTGCAAGTGACCTCAAACTCATAGCAAGGCCTAATTTCATGAAGAGACTTGTCACACACTGTTCAAAGGTTTTTTCCTCTATGACTAGAAAGGGTCAAGACAAACCAAAGAGACCCTATAAATGTGTCTCTAAAACTAAACAGGAGGGGCTGGGAAGGTGGCTCAGTAGCAGAGCACTTGCCTTGCATGCATGAGGCCCTGGGTTCGATTCCCTAGCACCACATAAGCAAAAAGAAAAAAAAGCCAGAAGTGGCGCTGTGGCTCAAGTGGTAGAGCGCTAGCCTTGAGCTGAAGAGCTGAGGGACAGCGCCCAGGCCCAGAGTTCAGGCCCCACAACCAGACCCCCCCCCCCCCCCAAAAAAAAAAAAAAAACAGGACACAATTTGGAATTTTAAAAATGAATCAGATTCCCATCTTCTCACTAATGTGACTTACTGGTACTTCTCATAAGTTAGGTTTCCCTTTGTCTCATCATTTTAGTCATCATAAATCACAAAACCTTAGACAAGAACGTAAGTCTGAACAAAAACAAAAAACCCTGAGAATAATTATGCTGGAAATAATAGTTTCCTCTAATAGAGGAAGACAAGGCAGGAAGGAGTACTTTAGAACATGTAGCTTCCTCTCTTCTGGCAGTTCTGGGGCTTGAACTCCGGGCTGCTGCTGGCCTTAGACCCTAAGCTTTTGTGTTCAAGACTGGTGCTCTATCACTTGAGTCACAGCTCTACTTCTGGCTTCTTGAGGTTCATTGCAGACTAGAGTCTCATAGACTTTCTGCCCCAGCTAGCTTCAATTGTGATCCACAGATCTCCATCTCTTGAGTAGCTATGATTACATGCATGAACCATGGTACCCAGCTCATAGTTGTCATTTTTTTTTCTTTTTGCCAGTCATGGGGCTTGAACTTGGCCTGGGCACTGACCCTGAGCCATAGCACTCTACCACTTGAGCCACAGCGTCACTTCTGACTTTTTCTGTGTACGTGATACTGAGGAATCGAACTCAGGGCTTCATGCATGCTAGGCAAGCATTCTACCACCAAGCCACATTCCCAGCCCTTGTAGTTGCCATTTCTAATATATAAAGATTTGGGGCCCGGCGCTGGTGGCTCACGCCTGTAATCCTAGCTACTCAGGAGGCTGAGATCTGAGGATCGCGGTTCAAAGCCAGCCCGGGCAGGAGAGACCGTGAGATTCCTATCTCCAATAAACCACCAGAAAACTGGAAGTGGCGCTGTAGCTCAAGTGGTAGAGCGCTCGCCTTGAGCTGAAGAGCTGAGGGACAGCGCCCAAGCCCAGAGTTCAAGCCCCACGACCGACAAAAAAAAAAAGATTTGGGGCCTGCTCCTTTTTTATTTTTTTCCAACTCTACAACCAGCATTATTTCCTTTGCTGGCTACTTAATGTTTGTGTGCAGTGTTTTGGTTTTTTTTTTCCCTCAAACCCTTGTTTGTCTGCATCATACATGGTTTGGCATATTACATAATCTTTGGAACCTGTAAACTCTGATTTTGTACAAAGGTGAGGCCTAGGCAGGTAGTAATAGTTCAAAAGTAGGAAAGGGAGCAGAGCTAGAGTTCTAGGCTTTGGGTCCTTCACACTGGATTATGGGATCAAGTTGCTGGATCTTAGGCCTCTTCCTAGGCAAAGATGTTAATAATTAAGATTCCCTCCTTGGGCAAATGGTAGATAGCTTTCTAGTACTTCCAGTTTATCAAAGAACTTAGAATTTCTCTTTCTTTTTTTTTGGCGGTTGTGGGGCTTGAACTCTGGGCCTGGGTGCTGTCCCTCAGCTCTTCAGCTCAAGGCGAGTGCTCTACCACTTGAGCTACAGCGCCACTTCCGGTTTTCTGGTGGTTTATTGGAGATAGGAGTCTCACAGTCTCTCCTGCCCGGGCAGGCTTTGAACCATGATCCTCAGATCTCAGCCTCCTGAGTAGCTAGGATTACAGGCGTGAGCCACCAGCGCCCGGCTAGAACTTAGAATTTCTTATCTTCACAATCCAAATATCCTTTCTTTCTAGTTTTTTATACAGAGTCAAGCATAAGCAGATGAAAAAACAAAAACCCAACAAGAAAGACTGGAAGATTAAGAAAACAAATGCAAGAGAACAAGGAAGAGGGGTACTCTAGAATGACAGAAAAGTAAAACAGGCTCAGATGGCTACTAGTAGGAAAGGGTGAATGATGATGAATACAGGGTGAATGAGGTGAATATTGTTGACTTCTCGTTTGTTTCCTAGCTTATTTGCATGTATGAAAATAAAACAGTGAAACCTAGTGAAATTGTTTTAAGGAGGGGAAATGGAATAGAGGAATACATGTGTGGAAATGTCACACTAGATCCCTTTCATGGGCAGAATTTTAAAAGTGGGTTACTCAAGCCAAGTATATACTTACCACTTTTTGTTTCCCTTCATTATCTGTGAGCAGCCATTCGATATCCAGGGTGTCTTTTTCCTGAAGTCCCAGTTGATGGTGACAGGGCAAGGTGACCTTTTCCTCTGCTACTCTCTTGATCTCAGTGTGAGTTCCCAAGGTTCCAACATAGTAGGAAACTAAAAGAGGCAAACCTCTAATGAGCAATGTAGAAACTGGACAACAGTTTGGGGAACAAACATTACAACAAATACTTTGTGGGTGTTCTTTTGAGCAAGGAGCAGCTTGTTTGGACAAATAGTCCTGTTCGTCTCACACTAGCTCCCCATTAATGAGAGTCATCACCTCTTTAACCTCTCTATCTTTTACTAGTCAATGGCTTCCAGAAGGATGATGATCATGGAAACCATGCATTAAATTGCACAGCAATTTGTGTTCTCCACATTACTATATCAAAGCCATTTGAAAGTGTAGAAAACTCTACAGCTGAGCTTTCTTATTTTGCAAATTAGCTTCTTTCAATCTGTAACAATTGTTCCTGATCAGTAGCCTATTTAAGAGGATGAAAAGATGACTAAGAAAATACAGCTGGGTGCTGGTGGCTCACGCCTTTAATCCTAGCTACTCAGGAGGCTGAGATCTGAGGATCCCGGTTCAAAGCCAGCCCAGGCAGGAGAGACTGTGAGACTCCTATCTCCAATAAACCACCAGAAAACCGGAAGTGGCGCTGTAGCTCAAGTGGTAGAGCGCTCACCTTGAGCTGAAGAGCTGAGGGACAGCGCCCAGGCCCAGAGTTCAAGCCCCAAGACCGACCCCCTCCCCCAAATACAATAATAATATTATTCATGATCAAAAGACTATACAAATTTACAGAAGAGAAATTATAGGCAGGTAAGTATAGGGTTCAGGTTATCGCTTTCAAGGGTTTCGTGAATGTTAGAAATAGTGAATGTTAATCGTGTAGTATAGTATTTAGTACATTATGGCTCTGAAAGAAAACAAGTGAGTGTTCTGGCTTGTTTCCGTTTTGTTGAGACTGGTGATTTGACTTAAGGCCTCCAGCTTGCTAGGCAAGTGTTCTACCACCTGAACTACACCCTCTAGTCCTTCTGACTTTTAGATTGTTCTTCAGAAAAGGTCACAGTGCCTTTTCCTGGGCCAGCTTCAGATCTTGATCCTCCTATCTTTACATCTACGTAGCTGGAATTCCAGATGTGTCTCATCATGCCTAGCCTAAGACACCTGCTTTTACTGAGAAGGTGGTGGTGATGTTTCAGGGGGCACAGTAGTATATACTTGAAATCCTCTCTACTCATGAGGCTGAGATGAGAAGATTGCTTGAGCCCAGAATTCCAGAGCAGTCTAGGCAAGATTATGAGACAGAGACTCAGAAAAGTAAACAAAACCAAATAAAAGTGAGACTAAGCCAGGCGTTGGTAGCTCATGCCTGTAATCCTAGCTACTCGGCAGCCTATCCAGGAAAAGCTATGAGATTCTTATCTCCAATTTACCAACAGAAAACTGGAAGTTTCACTTTAGCTCTATGAGATTCTTCTCTCCAATTTACCAACAGAAAACATTAAGTTTCACTTTAGCTCAACTGGTAAAGCACTAGCCTTGAGCTGAAGAGCTCAGGAACAGCGCCCAGACCTAGAGTCAAGCCCCATGACTGACCGGAAAAAAAAAAAAAAAAGTGAGAAAAGTTGGGTTTTGGTGTGGGCTTTGGAAAATAGAATTCTTATGGAGGTCAAAGAAAGATGTTAAGATGTGGGCAGGGGAAATGGCAGGAAGAAAAGCATAGTATAGGAACGTAGGGAAGGGGATATCAGTGAATGATAATAATTCAGTATGGTTCTACTAGTCTCTGTGATTCATGGTCTGCCCCTCTTTGGTTTCTAATATGCTCAATTTACATCATAATCCACATTTCTGTACTGTGTCACCTCTTGTGGTGTATACACCAAACACTGAATGCTGTAGTAACGAATGCAGTGAAAAGTGCAAGACCAGAAAAAGAATTCAATACATTAGAGTCAGATTTGACCAATTTATGTCATATAATTGAAATGGAAATGATACATTCAATTTCCTTTTACTATTCAGAACAATTTTTGTCAAGAGATACTATGTTTTACTTTTAGTTTTACATGGAAGGTTTGAATACATTGCAGATATTTGGTAAATATTTGCTGAATTGATTTGAATCTAACTTATGTATCTGTTTATCATTGAAGAAACCAAGGCACAAGTCAAGACACAGGAGTAAAAGAGTTATCCTTCACTTAATAAATTATTTAGAGCAGAAATAACTTCTAATTTTACCCATCTTCCTTCAGTTCCCATAGGACAGCTCTAAAACAGCTGAAAAAATTTGCCTATTTTTGTTTTGTTGGTCATGGGGCTTGAACTCTGGGCCTGGGCGCTGTCCCTCAGCTCTTTAGCTCAAGGTGAGCGCTCTACCACTTGAGCCACAGCACCACTTCCAGTTTTCAGAGTGCTTTATTGGAGATAAAAGTCTTATGGCCTTTCCTGCCCAGGCTGGCTTTAGAACCATGATCCTCAGATCTCAGCCTCCTAAGTAGCTAGGATTATAGGTGTAAGCCACCGATGCCTGTTTTTGTTGTCTTAAGAAGCCAGCCTTGGGCTGGGAAGGTGGCTCAGTGGTAGAGCGCTTGCCTTGCATGCCTGAGGCCCTGGGTTCGATTCCTCAGCACCACATAAGCAAAAGGAAAAAAGCTAGAAGTGGCGCTGTGGCTCAAGTGGTAGGGCACTAGCCTTGAGGGATAGCGCCCAGGCCCAGAGTTCAGGCCCCATGACCGGACACACACACACACACACACACACACGCACGCACGCACACACACACACACACACACACACACACACACACACACACACACACACACGCCAAAAAAAAAAAAAAAAGCCAGCCTTATAAAAGTTCGACAATGCTCAAATGAAACCATGTATTTCCATACCACACAGAGCTAGAGAACCTAGTACCAACTTAGGAAGACAAGCAGGCATTTACTGAATACACTAAATACACTGAATAAATAAATAACTGCAGAATTAACTATGACCACTAGAGGGAATCAAAGGCTCAGATTTGGTTGATGTCCCCAAAAGACTAGAACATTGTGGTGGGCGGTGTGCTTTGACAGAGCACCAAGTTCTATTTATACATATCCAAAATTAAATACTGCAGTGAAAGGAGGTGCCATTGGTGAATATAAATGGATTTCCCAAGGCAGGGAGCCCCAGCCATAGCTCATGAATCTGTAGTCTTCCCTGAATCTCAGTTTCTTAGACTCTGAAGAGGACCACTAGGGTCTCTAGATTTCTGTGATTCTTTTTTTTTTTTTTGTCTGTTGTAGGGCCTGAACTCTGGGCCTGGGCACTGTCCCTCAGCTCTTCAGCTCAAGGCTAGTGCTCTACCACCTGATACACAGTGCCGCTTCCTGCTTTTTCTGCTTATGTGGCCTCAGGCATGCAAGGCAAGCACTCTACCACTGAGCCACCTTCCCAGCCCCCAACCAAAATTTAAAAAAAAGAATTACTCAAAACGTGATGCCTGAGAGGCAAGGATGGCCCTGCAACTCTGTGGCTAACTTAGAACTCTCTGGGCACTGAAGGATTCATCTTCATTTTAGCCGGGCGCTGGTGGCTCACGCCTGTAATCCTAGCTACTCAGGAGGCTGAGATCTGAGGATCTCGGTTCAAAGCCAGCCCGGGCAGGAGAGACTGTGAGACTACTATCTCCAATAAACCACCAGAAAACCAGAAGTGGCGCTGTAGCTCAAGTGGTAGAGCGCTTGCCTTGAGCTGAAGAGCTGAGGGACAGCGCCCAGGCCCAGAGTTCAAGCCCCACGACCGACAAAAAAAATAAAATAAAATAAAATAAAAAGACTTTTAGAGATCATCAGTTTAGTTTACAATAAAATCAGAGTCCAGAAAATTGAAATGGCAAGTCTCAAAGCTAGTAAGTGGCAGAACTGCAAGAAGAGAAATTGTTTCCACTAGACAGCATCTATTTGTGGGAGGAGATATTGGAAGACAGCAGGGTTAGGACACACAAGGTGTGCCTCCTCGTGTATATGCAGAATTCCTTTATGCAAGCTACTGGCTTTCCCTGAGTGGAGTGCTTACTTGCATCTCAAGTGCTTCCAAAGGTGCTTAAGAGAATCATCATCTGAGTCTTAGTGTTCTTATTTGCACAACTGGAATTGAACAAGATACAGAGGTGAAGCCTTTAGTCCAGTGATGTTACAGAGGAGTTTACTCATAAAATATTAGCTGTTCTCATGTTTACCTATACTAGAAGGGATTTTCTCCAGATGACTTGTCTATATTCACTTTTATTCTCTTAAGTAAAAGTTAAGGAGTAGCATTGTGTGTGTGTGTGTGTGTGTGTGTGTGTGTGTGTGTGTGTGTGTGTGTGTGTGTGTGTGTACATATACTGGTACTGGGTTTGAAACTGAGGCTTCACACTCTTGCTTGCCTTTTTCTCTTGAGGCTGGCACTACCATTTGAGCTACACCTCCGCTTATGGCTTTTGGCTGGTTGATTGATTTTGTGCCTGGGCTGTCTTAAAACTGTACTCCTAACATCTTAGACTCTTGAGTAGCTAAGATTATAAGTATGAGCCACTGGCACCCGGCTGAGAGTATCCTTTTTATTTTTATTAAACATTCTTTTGATCATTCCAGACCTCCAGAGAAATGAGGAAGAAGGTTAGTTTTGCAGGGGAGATTTCATTGTAACACTTTCATGGATGTTTGCAGTGTATTAGAATCAACCTCATTCCCTCTATTGCTTTCACTTCACAAATAAGTTTTATTTTTGTGTTTGTTTTGCTCAGAGCTAGTGCTTTACTCCGTGAGCCACAGTGTTTGGAGATAAGTGTCTCACAGACTTTCTTGCCTTGTCTGGCTTCAAACCTTAATCCTCATATCTTAGCCTCCTAAGTAAGCAAGGGCCACTGGCAACAAGCTCCTATTTTTTTTTTTTTTTTTTGGTCATGGGGCCTGAACTCTGGGTCTGGGCACTATCCGTGAGCTCTTCAGCTCAAGGCTAGCACTCTACCACTTGAACCACAGTGCCACTTCTGGCCTTTTCTGCTTATGTGGTGCTGAGGAATCAAACCCAGGGCCTCATGCATGTGAGGCAAGCACTCTACCGCTGAGCCACCTTCCCAGCCCCCACAAGTAACTTTTAACAGAAACTAGGATACTGTGTTTAAAAAAAGAAAATCTATTTCAGTTTCCTAACAGCCAGTTCTTTTGCTTCTCAGATACTTACTGAATGCCTGCCTACAGCCATAACTTGGCCCCAATTTCCCAGCCTTACTTCCCTCCAGTGCTGCCACCATCAGCATGGCACACAATATTTTCTGAGGCTCTACCAGGAGAAACCACTGTGGTTTGGTATAGAGTCATGAATGAGTGGGTTTGTGTTTTAGATTTTAATTGTTCATCTAACTGTGGAGAACAGAAGTTCCCAAATAACAAAATCAGAGCCAGATTACTAGCCAATACAAAATCTAAGAGCCAAACCATCCACGCTGTGTAATACACTGCGGACTACTGTCCACCAGCGATTAGAACACGGAAGGCCCTTCTTCTGTTTGATGATTGTCTTTTCTATGAATCTGGTACAGTCAACCATTGACTGAATAGTAAAAACTTTCCTGTGTTTTGTTTTACACAGAATACTTAAGCAAACGTTGAGAGAATCAAAATCATCGCATATCCATCAGTAAAATCAAAGGAACTTTGGAAATTTTCTGATCAGCTTCCCTTATTTTACAGATCAAGAACCAAGGCTTAGAAGGAAGTGACTCATCCTAAGATCTCATATACATATGCCATATATTTATATAAAATCCTGTAGGAGTGTGTGTGTGTGTGTGTGTGTGTGACTTTCAGACTATTTCTGGTACACTATCATTCAATAGATAACATAGTGGCCTGGAAAAGTGGCTTAGAGGTAGAGTGTTTGCCTTGCAAGCATGAAGCCTTGGGTTCGATTCCTCAGTACCACATACACAGAAAAAGCCAGAAGTGGTGCGGTGGCTCAAGTGTTAGCCTTGAGCTAAAGAAGCTCAGGGACAGTGGCCCAGGTCCTGAATTCAAGCCCCAAGACTGGCAAGAGAGAGACAGAGACAGAGAGAGATAACATAATACAGTAGAAAGAGCATGAGCATTGCTGTCTCTGGCCACTCCAAGCCTTTTGATTTTCTGTAAAAGGAAAACAAAGTCATGGAAAGGTTGTAATAAGGATCCAACAGGTATATAAAAGTTGTTTCCTTTTATAAAGTTTTTGTTTTTTATTTTATGCCAATACTGGGGCTTGAATTCGGGGCCTTCAGCTCTTGATTGGCTTCATGCTTGAAATTAAAAACATACACTATCATCTGTCAATATATTTTGTTACTACAATGTGCTCTTCCACAATTTGTACAAAAGGTTTAATTTTGCTTCATTGTTTGCATGTATGGTAAAGATTCTTGAAGAGAAATAGCCTTTGGAAAGAACTGAAAGGAGCTGACCCAGCTCAGCTGTATGTGGACATATCCACAAGGTGGCAGGATTTACTTAGCATTAGCAAATGCTTCACAATTCATAACAGTTTTAAGGGACAAAAAAGTATAGCTTACCCTGGATTTAAGCTTGATAAGAACTTGGTTGCTATTGCTGCAATGGGCTAACTTTCCCGTTACGTGCATTTGAATTTCAAGCACCCATGGAAAAAGTAGAAATCATAAACAATGTCAGGTGTTTGAGAAGAATAATTTTATCCAGGAAATTGAAACACATATACTGTTTTAATAACTTCTAACAATTTAATGTCACTGTTTTATCTTTATACAACTATAACAGATGCTTCCTTTATGTATTTAAGGACAAAAAACTTTAATTGTAAAATTTACCATGGCTGGGGGAACCTACTCAAATGTGAAGTGTCATCTCTGTGAAGCTAAAAAGAATAGGCAAAGAGCAGGGTGCCAGTGGCTTATGTCTGTCATCCTAGCTACTCAGGAGGCGAAGATCTGAGGATTGAGATTCAAAGCCAGCCTCGAAGGAAAGTCCATGAGACTCTTATCTTCAATTAACCACCAAAAGCTGGAAGTAGAGCTGTGGCTCAAGCGGTAGAACACTAGCTTTAAGCAAAAAAAGAAAAAAAAAAAAAAAAGCTCAAGGACAGTGCCCAGGCCCTAAGTTCAAGGCCCAGGATAAGCACAAAAAACAAATAACACCAACAAAAAAGAACAGGCAAAGCAAGGATAAGGAATCAGTTGAAGAAATCTCAGGAGCCTTTGAATCTTTTTTTTTTTTTTGTCAGTTGTGGGGCCTGAACTCTGGGCCTGGGTGCTGTCCCTCAGCTCTTTAGCTCAAGGCTAGCGCTCCCCCACCTGATACACAGTGCCACTTCCTGCTTTTTCTGCTTACGTGGTGCTAAGGAATCGAACCCAGGGCCTCATGCATGCAAGGCAAGCACTCTACCACTGAGCCACCTTCTCAGCCTAGCCTTTCAATCTTAAAGTTCAGTCTTTGTTCTAGGCTAGCTGCTTACCTGAATCACAGAATACTGCAATACTCTAGTTGTGTGCAATTTAGAAGCTCCAACTGAGGCAGGCTCACAGAACATCATCTCTATTATGATCTTGGATTTAGGCCAATGTCCTATTAAAACTAGTCTGCTGGGATGTTATAGTGGTGCATGCCTGAAGTGCGAGCACCTGAAAGGCCAAATGAGGAGGAGGCCATAGCAGGAGGAACCCAACTTTGAGGCCAGCCTGGAAGACTTAGGGAGACCTTGTCTCAAAATTCCAAAACGACAACAACGAAGTCTGCTAAAATGCATCAAATTGTTCACATTCTTTTATTATTACTGAGTCTGAAATGACAACAAAACTGTTCTAAGATACCAACAGATCTGTTAGTGTCAATTTTTATTATTGTATATCATAAGATATTTAGGGATACTAATTGCTACATCATTTCCTTGAATCAACACCTTTTTCCCCATGCTTCCAATTCTATGTTCCACAAACTAACAGGACATCCCCAGCATAGTTAGCATTCAGAGAGGAGTGACTAGGAGTCCACATATGTTCAACAAATATAAGCAGTACTCCTCTTATGATATTAGGTACTGCCAGGGGTACAAGATGAGTGTTACTGTCTTTTTGAAAGGGACCAGGGTCTAATAAACAAAACAGACACCCACTAAATATGGTTTAAGGCAGCCTATGACCCATGTTGTGTGAGAGTTCCAAAGTACTCTAGGAATTCAGAGGACAATCACTAGGTGATCAAGGTAGCAGCACAGAAAAGGCAAGTTACTCTGGGCCTTCAAGAATAGGTTGGAGCAGGGTGCTGGTGGCTCACGCCTGTAATCCTAGCTACTCAGGAGGCTGAGATCTGAGGATCGTGGTTCAAAGCCAGCCTGGGCAGGAAAGACCGTGAGACTCCTATCTCCAATAAACCACCAGAAAACCGGAAGTGGCGCTGTAGCTCAAGTGGTAGAGCGCTCGCCTTGAGCTGAAGAGCTGAGGGACAGCGCCCAGTCCCAGAGTTCAAGCCCCAGGACCGACAAAAAAAAAAGAATAGGTTGGGAGCTGGGAAGGTGGCTCAGTGGTAGTATGCTTGCCTTGCATGCATGAGGCCCTGGGTTCGATTCCCCAGCACTACTTAAGCAGAAAAAGCCAGAAATGGCACTGTGGCTCCAGTGGTAGAACATTAGCCTTGAGCTGAAGAGCTGAGGGACAGTGCCCAGGCCCAGAGTTCAGGCCCCAAGACAGACAAAAAAAAAAAAAAAATAGGCTGGAATTTTAGCAGCTATCAGTGATAGGTGAAAATATGTCACAGACTGTGAACAGAAGCTTACTGACAAAGCAGTTACCAAGCTAACCTGAAAGCAGGCCAATTGGAGCATCACTATGGACCATTCATCAAGTTCTCAAAGTCCAGTGCCGGAAAGCAGCAAAGTCAATAATGTCACATACTTCAAAACTTTCTTACAGGCCAGGGGTTGACTGTCTGGAATAAAGTTTTGTTTTTATTCTCTAGTAATAATAATCAAAGCAAGGAGACTGATGTGGTCTATAAGGACCAAGCATTCAGAAACATAGCTCTTAGAATTGTGTTCTCAGCGTATGTGCATACATGTTCCATGCATGTATTTACATTTACATATGCAGGAACATGTACATGCATACCCTTTTGTAGACACATCTGTGAACATGCTTGTGTCAGACCACAGATTAGACAATTTATGCCTCTGATTTGGAGACTCTGAGAAAACGAGATCTCACCCTAGCCTACTTCATTGACATATCTATTTTCAGCCTGTCTTGTCCTGCATGCTAAGACATTCTCTAAATCTAAATCTTTTATCACCTTCAGCAGAGATTTGAACAAAGAGAATAATTAAAATAGACAGTCATACTACTGAGTGAGCAATAGTCAATTATTAGAGATACATGACAATGAAAGCTTGTGATTAGGTCAATAATTGAAATTCATTAATAAATGAAAGCCTCAACTTAGTCTCTATCCTTTCTCCTCTACCTCCCTATCAAAGCTAATAACAAAGAGAAGGTTACTGTTTTGAACTTCGTCTCTTCTCCCTTTTTCTAGAGGGACAGAAGAGGTACAAAACAAAAATAATAGAAGGAGTTAGTTACATTTTGTACCCACAGGGAAATCACCTCTGATGACACAGACCTGCTGTACTGTAAATTTTATCCCCCTCACATGGATAAGTTTCACACACACACTCCAGGGAGCTACTGGGGTTTGAACTCCAGGCTTTGTGCTTGCTAGGCAGGAGCTCTTGTGGCTGGACCACACCTCCATTCCTTGGAAGTATTTCTTACTAACAGCTAACAATTTTTTCTTTAAAGGTAAAGTCCCCCAATGTAGCCAAGAACTCAAATTCATGGTCCTCCTTCCGGAATCTCTAAATTATGAGATTGCAGATATATGCCACCATGCCAGGTTAGCTAACAGGTTTTGAACAGTTAAAAGGCAACACATTACAGCTTGATTTCTATTCATTTGCTTTTCATTTTCACAACAATTCTCATTGTATAGATGGACATTAAAGTGCAAAGATTAATTTGTTCAAATCATAAAAAAAGAGTAAAGCCAAAATTCTAATCTGGCCACTTTAACTCAGAGATCTCTACCCTTGACAGTATATTGCACTGCCTGCCAGTATATGCTGTTAATGAAAAATTGATTGCTTTAGAATACCCTCAAAGCTTTTCATTGTCTTCTTTTCTACTCTGGGTCAAATATAGAGCTGTTCTAAATCTTTCTCTACTTACGATCTAATTTTTTTACATATATGTGAACTCACACACTTGCTATTATTTGCAATAGGCTTTTATTATGCTTTTTACATCAAGTATGTGAGCAAAACTATAATCAGATTTAGCTCATACTTTACAAGCAAAATCTGAGTTCCTTTTCTCCCAGAGACAGATAATGGCTATTAAGATCTGGACCCTGATCTGTATGTGACTTAATAATAGCATACAGATAAATGGACTAAATCTGATTTCCTCTTCTCACATTAAAGTAGCAAGAGTAGACCCAACATTGCAGTTTGGCTCCCCACATCAAGTGCATATTCTTGGAGAAAAAGTCAAGTCTCAGCAAAGAAGGGTTTATAATGCTAAGCTATTTCCCCTAACTTTATTTCCTTCCTATCACTTACCCACACCCAAATGACTCAAGTGGCTGTTGTAAGACCATTTGTTCCTTCATTTACTCATGTATTTATTCAAATGCTCTAACTATGAGTCTTGGGTTTGTCTCCCCAGGGACTGTCTTCCCAGTAATCTTTGCATTTTCATCAGCACTGCAAACCAGTTCTGGCTGCTGGCTGACAACCCTTCCTGCAGTCCTGGTGTACTTCATTCTAGAGGTGGAGGTGAAGGGAAGAGCTCGAAATCGTCCAAGTGCTCTGTTATACAAGATTAACAGTTCCCCAATTCAGTTAATTACTAGTATCTTGTAAAAAGGCTTACAATTTAGTAATGTAAGCATATGGTAAACAATCAAACAACAAAAATGTATCTAGTGAAAAGTGAATCTTTTTTTTTTTTGGGTCCGGTCATGGGGCCTGAACTCTGGGCCTGGGCGCTGTCCCTCAGCTCTTCAGCTCAAGGCTAGCACTCTACCACTTGAGCCACAGCACCACTTCCGGCTTTTTTCTTTTTGCTTATGTGGTACTGAGGAATCGAACCCAGGGCCTTGAGCATGCAAGGCAAGTGCTCTACCACTGAGCCACCTTCCCAGCCCCTGAAAAGTGAATCTTTTACACCTGTTTCTAAATTCCTGCCCTGCAGGTTACTCTTGTTGTAAATTTATGTGTGTTCTGTGGCTCTACCACTGAGCGCACCCAGTCCTGGACCTTTGCAAATTTTAATCTAAGAACTCTAAAGAGAAAAGAGTGTAGGGATTTTTGTTATGTTTTAAAATTTTCTTTTTCTTCTTTTCCTTTCTTCTTTTCAACAGGTATCTTGTATTTAAGCTATTAGTAAAGGATTCGGATTGGGGAACATGAACCCGGGTTTTTGGAACACAGGAATGCTCAGAACCCGGCTATCAGCTCAGTGTAAATAAAGCCTGTTCTGCCTAGCACAGCACTTTCTCTGCCCTCATCTCTTTTGCTGTGTTTGCAGCTTGGAAACCCTAGTTCTAGAGACAGGCCTTCCTAGGAAAAATATTTGTTTAAATCTTTCATTTTCTCTGTGGTCTTTAAAGCCACTATGGTTTTAAGTCCTGAAATCAGCTTTTCTGGGCATGTTTGCTTCCAGCTCTGAACTCTACCAAACTCTAGTAGAGAGCTGGTGTTTCATGCATGAGACATTGCTACCTTTCAGGTGGCCGACACTATAAGCATGGACTTCCATGCTCAACCCATTACTCTTCTTCTTTTGTATTTGGAGTTGAGCTCAGTCTCCCCCGCTCCGTGGTAGTAGCCACTGATGAGGTCCAGGACACACTCCCTTGTACAGAATCCGCCTTACCACCCTGAACAAGTGTTGCAAATAGCTTTTCCTTTAGCAATAGCATTCTGAAGGCATTAGCTCATTCTTGGTGCGCGGGCCAAGGGCGCTCGTGGGTGTGCTCAAGTCTGCAGGCTGCCGGCCATGCGGCGGACCAGCTGCAGGGCGCCGAGGCAGCCAGGAACAGACGAACTGGTTTGGGCCTGGAAGGTTGCGTTTCCCTCCTTCCTGCCTCCCCTCCCGCCCCGCCCGAAGGGGTCGACTGCAGCGCAGTACAGTTGCCCCCCAGAGTACATTATTTCTGTAGAATGTAACTCAGGGGCCAGGCCGAAGACTGCGGGGGATGCGGCGCACCCGACCTTGGAGAGGCGCAGGCTGGGCTCACAGCCGGGTGCTTACAGCCCCATGCTCACAGCCGGGTGCTCAGAGCCGAGTGCTCAGAGCCGGGTGCTCAGAGCCGAGTGCTCACAGCCGGGTGCTCAGAGCCGAGTGCTCACAGCCAAGTGCTCACAGCCGGGTGCTTACAGCCCCATGCTCACAGCCGGGAGCTCAGAGCCGAGTGCTCACAGCCAAGTGCTCAGAGCCGAGTGCTCACAGCCGGGAGCTCAGAGCCGAGTGCTCACAGCCGGGTGCTCAGAGCAGAGTGCTCACAGCCCCATGCTCACTGCCAGGTGGTCAGAGCCAAGTGCTCACAGCCCCATGCTCACTGCCAGGTGCTCACAGCCAAGTGCTCACAACCGGGTGCTCAGAGCCGGGAGCTCACAGCCAAGTGCTCAGATCCGGGTGCTCAGAGCTGAGTGCTCTGAGCGTTTCAGGGCTGAGGACTTGATCCTCGCCTTCCGGGGCGCACGCAGGCCTAGAGAACAACCAGCTAGCGACCGATCTTAAAGGAACCTGACTTAGGGCCGGCCGGCTGCGTCTGGCTTTGGCTCCGTCAGACTGCTGCCCACCCGGGCCGGGCCGGGAGTCGGGGGTCCGGGGGGCCGTGTCGGGGTCCAGGCCGAGGTCCGGGGCGGGGTGCCGGGGGGCCGTGTCGGGGTCCGGGGCGGGGCGGGGGTCCGGGTCCGGGGCGGGTGGGGGTCCGGGGCCGGGGCGGGTGGGGGGCCGGGGCGGGTGGGGGTCCGGGGCCGGGGCGGGTGGGGGTCCGGGGGCGGGGCGGGGGTCCGGGGCGGGTGGGGGGCCGGGGCCGGGGCGGGTGGGGGTCCGGGGCCGGGGCGGGCGGGGGTCCGGGGCCGGGGCGGGTGGGGGTCCGGGTCCGGGGCGGGTGGGGGTCCGGGTCCGGGGCGGGTGGGGGGCCGGGGTCCGGGGCGGGTGGGGGGCCGGGGCCGGGGCGGGTGGGGGTCCGGGGCCGGGGCGGGTGGGGGTCCGGGGGTCCGCCGCGCAGCCCAGGCCCCCCTCCAGGACAGAGCCGGCCTCCAGGCGGCGCGCCCCGCCCCGAGAGCGCGCGGGCTCCTGGGGCACGGCGCGTCCTCCGCGCGAGCCGCCGGGCCTTGGCTTCGCCCGCGCGCGGGGAGGGCCGGAGGGCGGGAGGGCGCGGGGTCAGCGTGTCCCCGGGGAGGAGAGCGGCCCCAGCCCCCGGGGCGCGCCGCCCGCCGCCCGCCGCCCGCCCGGCTCCGCTCGGAGCAGCCCGCGCTGCGGGCTCGGGCGCGGCCGGCGGGCGGAAGGCGCCAGGCGGTGATTGGAACCACGTGCGCCGGGGAGGCTGGGGCCGGCCGCGCCAGGCCGCCCCGGAGCTCCGGACCAGTGCGGCCCCGGAAGGGCTGCAGGCTCGCCTTCTAAGTCGAACCCGCGTTCTCCACGCCACCTCGCACCCCCGAGACCCCACACACGACGGACCAGAACCAGAAGCCCAGGCCCGGGGATCTGCTTCCGAATGGGCCGGACCGCAGCAGCCGGATGAGAAGCCCGCCCTTCTCAGGACACAGCGCGAGCGCGCAGCAAAAGCCAGACTTACCGAGCAGAACGAGCCGTGAACGGACAGCTCACCTCGGAGGAAACCAGCGGGAAAGCGGGCCGAGCAGTCGGTGCCAAGCACGGGGGGTTACTCATGAGACGACCCCTCCCTGCCACACACACAATCCCAGCTGTGAGATGCCTGTCCGCTCTTTGATTTAAAACTCTAGAACGGTGTAAAATGAACAAATATATTCACACATTAACAGGTGGAGGAGGGGGAGGGGGGAGGGGGAGGAGGAAGAGGGGGGAGGGGGAGGGGGAGGAGGAAGAGGGGGGGAGGAGGAGGGAGAGGAGGAGGAGGGGGGAGGAGGAGGAGGAGGGGGGAGGAGGAGGAGGAGGGGGAGAAGGGGGAGGGGGAGGAGGAGGAGGAGGGGGAGAAGGGGGAGGGGGAGGAGGAGGAGGAGGGGGAGGAGGAAGAGGAGGAGGGGAGGGGGGAGGAGGAGGAGGGGGAGGGGGAGGAGGAATCGAAACCTTGCAAGGCCTTTCTTGACCCATTCCCTTCACCCCCTCCTTTGTTCTCCTCCTTACTAGGGTAAGTAACTCCTTACTAGGTTAAAAATTTTTTTTCTATTTATTTTATTTTTGCCAGTCCTGGAGTTTGAACTCAGGGCCTGGGCACTGTCCCTGAGCTTCTTTTGCTCAAGGCTAGCACTCTACTGCTTGAGCCACAGCGCCACTTCCGGCTTTTTCTGTATATGTGGAATCGAACCCAGGGCTTCCTGCAGGCTAGACAAGCACTCTACCACTAAGCCACCTTCCCAGCCCCATCTCTTACTAGTTTGTTGTTTTTTTTTTGGTCCAGTGTGGGGCCTGAACTCTGGGTCTGGGCACTGTCCCTCAGCTCTTCAGCTCAAGGCTAGCGCTCGCTCTACCACTTGAACCACAGCGCCACTTCCGGCTTTTTTTCTTTTTGCTTATGTGGCTCTGAGGAATCGAACCCACGGCCTCAGGCATGCAAGGCAAGCACTCTACCACTGAGCCACCTTCCCAGCCCTCTTACTAGTTTTATAACTAGTCTTCTAGATCTTTTTTTATGTAGTCATAGGTATAGCATGTGTACACACTGAAATATAAAACTGTATTATGTTGAACTAAAATGGGATCTTTATTGTGTTGTTGGAAATTTACTTCACTTTTTAGTAGATCCTGAAAAAACTTTACATGCTCTATAATTTTACTTGCTCTTAAAACTCTTGTGGGAATTATAAAGAGGCAGAAAAGAAGACAGATGAGTCATAGGAGCCACTGTATCAGGATTTTCGGCCTGTGGGACAAACCTAGCAATACCTTCTTTACTAGCCTCATACCCACATTTTTCATAGCTTGGGCCTAAGTAAGAATGGCTTTGACATTTTTATGTGTGTATGCTTTTGTAGTGCTGGGGAACCAACCCAGGGCCTTGCTCCTCCTAGGCAGACATTCTACCGCTGAGCCACACCTCTGGCCCTGTACATTTTTAACTATTTGGAATGAAAGGAAGCAAAAGTTTCCTGGCACAAGAAAACTATATTAAATTTAAATTCATCATGGGCTGCGGGTGCTTTCATACTTCAGAGTGTTTGCATGGGCCTTTAAAGCCTGGGATATTTACTAGAGGGTTCTTTGTAGCAAAGCAGTTGCAAACTTCTAACTATAGTATTCAACTCAGAAGGTACCACCATGGATGAGAAATGTTCAAAAGGTCATTGGACTATTGGATATCAGAAGCAGAACAAAACAATGGACACTGACTTAGAGGTCTTGTGTTCATATAATTTGGCAAATTATGTGGCCTTGGGCAATCAAACTCCCTCCTTTTAGAGATTGGATTAAATCTCTAGGTAAGATTTCAGTGGTAATACTCTAGATTCTAATTTTGGAATTCTTAGGTTTGCTTTCATTGCTGGTGACCCACATGTCAGAAGCTAGGCTATCATTAATTGGTTCAGAGAACCATCCAAGGGATCTTCTGCCATATTACAGGGTGGGCTGGGGTGGTGGCCTGCTGATTTATTGTTCCTCTATCTGATTCCATCTTATGACTACCATCACCTCCCACCATTTGCTAAAAAGCTTCCAGTCTGGGCTGGGAAGGTGGCTCAGTGGTAGAGCGCTTGCCTTGTATGCCTGAGGCCCTGGGTTCGATTCCTTAGCACCACATAAGCAGAAGAAAAAAAAAGCCGGAAGTGGCGCTGTGGCTCAAGTGGTAGAGTGCTAGCCTTGAGCTGAAGAGCTGAGGGACAGCGCTCAGGTCCAGAGTTCAGGCCCCACGACCGGACCCCTCCCTCCCCCCCAAAAAAGCTTCCAGTCTTTCAATCTCTCTCTTTTTTGGGGGGGGGTCCAGTCGTGGGGCCTGAACTCTGGGCCTGGGTGCTGTCCCTCAGCTCTTCAGCCACTTACAGCTTTTTGCTTATGTGGTGCTGATGGATTGAACCCAGGGCCTCAGGCATGCAAGGCAAGCGCTCTACCACTGAGCCACCTTCCCAGCCCCCAGTCTTTCAATCTCTAGACCAGAGTTCTTTAACTTCTGCCCAGCCAGCATCTCAAGCCAGATGATTCTTTGTGGTAGGAGGTTGTTCTGTATGTAGGTTAGGCCGTCTAGCAGCACCGCTGGCCTCTGTTCACCACAAACTCTCCTCCTTTAGATGATGGCAGTCATAATGTCTGCAGACATTGCTAGGTGTTTCCTTGTGCTCAACATTGCTCCCTTTTGAAAACCACTGCTTTAAACCCAGGTCTCTTCATAAGCCTACACCAAGGTATTTGATTCTAGCTCACAATGGGCTCTTCCAGCTAAATTGTTTATCATGTCACTTATCTCTTAATGTTATACATTTATGACTTAATTTTTTTTTTACTCTGGGCCTGGGCGCTGTCCCTCAGCTCTTCAGCTCAAGGTGAGCGCTCTACCACTTGAGCTACAGCGCCACTTCCCGTTTTCTGGTGGTTTATTGGAGATAGGAGTCTCACCGTCTTTCCTGCCCGGGCTGGCTTTGAACCGCGATCCTCAGATCTCAGCCTCCTGAGTAGCTAGGATTACAGGCGTGAGCCACCAGCGCCCGGCTGACTTAATTAATTTTAATAATGCTTATGAGGAGGTTTATCCAGTCTTATATTCACTGTTCCATCATGGCAGCTTGGGTAGAATATTTTTTTTGTTGCTGGTCATGGGGCCTGAACTCTGGGCCTGGGCGCTGTCCCTCAGCTCTTCAGCTCAGGGCTAGCACTCTACCACTTGAGCCACAGCATCACTTCCAGCTTTTTCTGCTTAATGTGATGCTGAGGAATTGAACTCAGGGCCTCATGCATGATAGGCAAGCACTGTACCACTGAGCCACCTTCCCAGCCCCGGGTAGAATTTTTTAAAACAGGCCGTCTACTAAAGTTGCAACCCAACAATTTCTTGCTCCAAGCCCTTCTGTGTTGCATCTGCTTAGAGGGGATAAGGCCCTGAATTGAATCCCCAGCACTGTATACAGAGGAACAAAAATCATTAGGACTTCCCATAATTGTGGAGAAAAGTTCACATTGTTTATCTCAGCAATTCACAGAGACACACTACCTGACCTCCCAGCTCCAGGAGGATTAACTTTGTGCTGATTTATTCTCCTGACAGCTAGCTGTGACTCACTGCTTGAGTATCCTGCCCAAGGCTGGATGTGGCAACTAAGGTAAGAGGAGACACCTTTCACTTACATATTCCTGACAGCCCAGGGTTGGATCCATCACATGAATGGATTTCCACTGTGCTAGTGGTTTTAGTGCAATCGGTCCCTATTGCATTACCCCATCTGTCACTTTGCCTACCCCCCTCCTGCTCCTTGGCTCCTACTCTGCCCTCCCTGGGGTTGAAGATCCACATCAGCAGGAAGTGCGTTCTGGGCAAATGCAGATAGCTCTTGGCTCTCCTTAGGGATAGCTGGTGTCTAGGGAGAGGGCGGCCATCCACAGTGACTGGTCAGGGACAAGCCGTCCAGCAAAGCTCTCATCCCAGGTCTATAGTGATGCTGGTGGTTCTGTTAGATACCCAATCATAAAGCTATCCCTGGGAGATGTGAAAGCTTTATCCAATATCTTTTATTTGTTGCAAGACATTACCATGTAGTGACTAAGGGCAAGTGTAGTGGGGTTAGACTGCCTGGAGTTGAAATCAAACCCGATTCTTAACAGATGTGTAACCTTGAGCACGTTGCTTCACATTCCTTGTATATCAAAGAGCATGTACTTGTGTTCTATTGTTTTGTGGTAAGAACACTTAACATGAGATCTTCCCCTCTTAAGCTTTTTTTTTTTTGCCAGTCCTGGAGCTTGAACTCAGGGCCTGGGCACTGTCCCTGAACTTCATTTGCTCAAAGCTAGCACTCTACCACTTGAGCCACAGCGCCACTTCTGGCTTTTTTTCTGTTTATGTGGTACTGAGGAATTGAACCCAGGACTTCATGCATGCTAGACAAGCACTCTACCACCAGGCCACATTCCCAGCCCCCTCTTAAACTTTTAAGTGTACATTATGTTGTTTGATTATATCTATAACGTGAGGCCAGGCGCCAGTGTCTCATGTCTAATATTTACTCAGGAGGCTGAGATCTGAGGATCATAGTTCAAAGCCTGCCTGTACAGGAAAGTCTGTAAGACTTATCTCCCATTAAGCACCAAAAAAGCTGGAAGTGGAGCTGTGGCTCAAGTGAGAGAGCACTATCCTTTAGCACAAAAGCTCAGGGACAGCGTCCAGGCCCTGAGTTCAAGCTCCAGGATTGGCACAAAATAAACAAGTCAAAAAAAAGACCCACAAAATATAAGGTTGGATAGCAAGTCTCTAGGACTTACTTAGCTTGCTTAACTGAAATTTCTTTTTTCTTTCTTTCTTTTTTTTTTTTTTTTGGGTCTGGTCATGGGGCCTGAACTCTGGGCCTGGGCGCTGTCCCTGAGCTCTTCAGCTAAAGCAAGTACTCTACCACTTGAGCTACAATGCCACTTGCAGTTTTCTGGTGGTTCATTGGAGATAAGAGTCTCGTGGACTTTCCTGCCTGGGTTGGCTTTGAACTGCCATCCTCAGCTCTAATCATCCTGAGTAGCTAGGATTACAGGCATGAGCCACCAGTGCCCAGCATAGCCATATTTTCATCCCTACTAAAAATACCTGTGAAAAAGACTTATTTTGGCTCACAGTTTTCGAAGGTTCAATTCATGGTCTTTGGCCCTGTTGCTTTTGGACATGTGATCATTTAGAATTAGAGAGTGGTCGTTGGTTTGGAATCAAGAGGTCCAAGTTGGAGTTCTAATTCTTTTTTTTTTTTTTTTTTTTTTTTGGGTCCAGTAGTGGGGCCTGAACTCTGGGCCTGGGCGCTTTCCCTCAGCTCTTGGCTAGCACTCTACCACTTGAGCCACAGCACCACTTCCGGCTTTTTTCTTTTTGCTTATGTGGTGCTGAGGAATCGAACCCAGGGCCTCATGCGTGCAAGGCAAGTGCTCTACCACTGAGCCACCTTCCCAGCCCTGAGTTCTAATTCTTATCATTAACTAATCTGAGTGACTGGATAAATTCTTCTTGCCCTTTTCCTAAAGGTTTTCTCTAGGAACCAAAATCTTGCCACAAAACACATCTAGCTGAGAGAGTACAGAGCAGTGACATTAAGTATAATTGACATTAAAGCATCACTCTAGACTGTGGTTGATGGGACTCCCAAGGTTTCAGGGCTTGTGTGGCAGCAAACCCTGACATTCAAGCTTGCCAGTCATCTGGAACACTGAACTCCTCCCCTCGGGCACAGATGGAGATGGTCTCTAGAGATTTTCCTTCTAGGAGGAGGGCCCATCTGCAAACTTGTATCTGAGATTTTTCTCTGAACTTTCTTTTCTCTCTCTCACTCAGCTTTTCTCCTTTGAGTTCTGTGACCATGATCACATCAGATCCCAGAGATTTGTCTTGCTTGCTTAATATTTTGGCCCAAGTATGAAAAAATACAAATATCTACTTGCCTTGTGCTCTTTAACAAAGCTGAGGCAAGCTAGGGCATTCAAAAGAGTTCTATATGAACTGAATTGGACACCTATAATGAGCATAAAAGCATTTACGAAGGTACTAGATTTTTTTTGGGTCCGGTCATGGGGCCTGAACTCTGGGCCTGGGCGCTGTCCCTCAGTTCTTCAGCTCAAGGCTAGCGCTCTACCACTTGAGCCACAGTACCACTTCCGGCTTTTTTCTTTTTGCTTATGTGGTGCTGAGGAATTGAACCCAGGGCCTCATTCATGCAAGGCAAGTGCTCTACCACTGAGCCACCTTCCCAGCCCCCAAGGTACTGGATTTTTTAAAAAAGAAAAACAACTAGTCCACTTAACTTGCTCACACACACTACTTCTAACCACTTCGAAGATGGAGAGATTTGCTTTATTTCCTGGGCTTTTCTTCCTGTGGCTCCTTTCTGTCCTTTCAGAGATCACAGTGGGATTAGATGGCATAATGATGGCTCAAACCCATGATTTTCCTGCTTCTGCTGAGATGACAGGCATGTGTCACTATACCTGGTCTAGTGTTAATATTTTAAAGTGCAGATTATTCAATTATCTCCCAGGAGTGGACAAGAGTGGGAAAACATTTTATTCTCTTAATGATATCCTGGAATTGATTCCATTGCTCTTCCTACACCCTGTCTTTATTAAATGAATCAATTCCTGCTTCTTTCTACTGGGTCCTATTTGTACAAAACGCCTAGGTTTGCTCTCCCAGGCTTGCTCACAGATTATTCTGTCTACCCAAAAGGCATGCTGCAAGGCTCAAATCTCACCCTCTGCCATCCAGGACAGGAAGACGGTGTGATGGAAAGTGGCCCAGACTGCAGGATCAGGCTGGGGCTGTGACACTGGCACCGCTCTGCTCTGGGATCTTGGGCTAGTCACGTATTGCTCCTCAGCCTCTAGGTGCCCTTCCAATTACCGTCTGCCATCTCATCAATCAGGAAAAGTAATCTCTTTTAATGAGCCAGCTAGCTAACTCTCAGTGTGCCCACATCATATAATGTTGTGAACCTGATAAAATGCTTTTCTCCTGGAAAAGACTGTTCAACAGCAAGGACTGTGGTAGAAAATTCACACACTGTGAAAGATTTTAAAATTACTCGTTTATTTTACTTTTATTTATTATTTATTTGTTTATTTTATTTTTATTACTGTGTGTGTACATGAGTGTATGGTACTGGGGATTGAGCCCAGGACCTTGTATATGCTAAGAAAATGCTTTACTACTGAGCTACAACCTCAGACCTTTCTTCTCTCGCCTGCCTGCCTGCCTGCCTTCCTTCCTTCCTTCCTTCCTTCCTTCCTTCCTTCCTTCCTTCCTTCCTTCCTTCCTTCCTTCCTTCCTTCCTTCCTTCTCTTCCTCCATCTCTCCCTCCCTCCCTCCTTCCTCCCTCTCTCCCTCTCTCTCTCCGTTTGAGGGAGCTCAAGCTGACCTTGAACTTACCATCCTTCTACCTCTCCTCCAGTGTAACTTGATTATGGGCAACTGTGGAAGGGGTGAGCAGTTCTATCTGGATTTCATTGCTTCTTTTTTTGTTTTTCCTGGTTCTGGGGGTTGAACTTAGGGCCTGTGTTCTTTCCCTGAACTTCTTTGTGCTCAAGGCTAGTGCTCTACCACTTGAGCCACAGCCCCACTTCCAGATTTTTCTGTGTATGTGGTGCTGAGGAAGCCAACCAGGGCTTCATGCATGCTAGGCAAGCATTCTACCACTGAGCTGCCTTCCCGGCCCCTCATTGCCTTCTTTAAAAGAATACATACTGCACATTATTTCTCACATATTTTGTATTTCAGGGTGTACTTTTTAGTTTTGCAATAAATCACAAAGCCAATGACCTCACTATTTACAGTACCTAAAATCAAGGTTAGCTCAACTATTGTCCTTATATTTTGTTGGGTCAAGCTTTCTAGAACCTTGCAAATTTAGTTTCAAAATGTGTCATTGCTTCTAGTTGTTAAAAATGGGCAAGTTACTTTACCTCTTCAAGCTGAGGTTGACTTGATCTACAAAGTATGGCACTAGTAATACTTAGTGTAAAAGGTGGTCTATTAGTATTAAAGATCATGCATAAAAGGCTTCACAGATGTGTGGCAAAAAGGGAATGCTCAGTGTATTCACTATGTCTCCTGCTGTTCTCCATGGAGCATATGAACCCCCATTGTGTGCCAGATACTGCTCAAGGCACTAGGGTACAAATATAAAAGACAGACATTCCCGAAGTAGTTGCTGTGCAGGCTTTGTTCTAAGACTTTTGGGAAATGTGGAGAAGATTCAAGATCTGTCAAAGCATGAAGAAATGAATGTACTTCAATTTTAAAATGATTAAAGCAGTGTCTGGAAGGTCTACTAAAGCTCATATCACAAGTAATTATTATTCCCTTTTGGTAAGAAGGTAAATATTAGCCTGTGAATCTTCCAGAATGTGTTTATTCCAGATTACCAGTGAACTCACCTGAGGGCATGCAGGCCATTGTGAAGACAGAGCTCATGGACAGCTATAGGGTGAACCTGCACATGGCACTGAGGAAGAGGCAGGAACTGAGCCACCCAGGGTGAGGACAAATTGTGTTTGTTCCTGTATCATTGGGCCTCCATGCTGCAGGCAGCCAATGGTACCATCCAGGCAGGTGTGGGAGGCATCTGACTATGCGTAACACCCGTGTGAGAAAATGAGGACACAAGAATGTATTGGTTATTGGATGAAGTAAAAGGTGGCTCAAATTGGCTTACTGCATCCATTTTCATCTACTTTGGCTTCTCTCCACGGCTCCAATTATGGAGATAATTATCTCACACTTAACAGAATAGAGTGTGGGCAGTGACAATGATAAGGTAGTGAGGTAAGGGCTGTGATGGTGAGAATGCTCAGGCATGCTAGGGGCACACAGGAGGACAAGTCCATCAGATGGCCGTGATGCGCTGGGTGTGCAAAGGTGGGGGGGTGTGTTCCATAGTTCCCTCGGAACACTCTTAGTCTATTCATAATCGATGCCTTAAACTCTGCTTTTTAATGTCTAGCACAAATAGGAGAAAGGTGAGGAACTTATTATGGTCTTTTAAAAAAAGATCTCCCAGGTTTGTTTGTTAACAAGAGTGCTCAGGGGCTGGGAAGGTGGCTCAGTGGTAGAGCGCTTGCCTTGCATGCCTGAGGCCCTGGGTTCGATTCCTCAGCACCACATAAGCAAAAAGAAAAAAGCCAGAAGTGGAGCTGGGGCTCAAGTGGTAGAGCGCTAGCCTTGAGCTGAAGAGCTGAGGGACAGCGCCCAGGCCCAGAGTTCAGGCCCCACAACCCGAAAAAAAAAAAAACAAAAACAAGAGTGCTCACCTGATAATGATGAATTTGTTTTTTTTTGTAGCTATTTCCTAAATGCTCAGAGAACTATAAATCAAACCCTGGTGGTAACAGTTTTTTGCAATAATCTATATCCTATTAACTTAATTTTCCTGAGAAGGTAAATACTGACATTTCGGAAAGGACAGTCTTTTTTTTTTTTTTGGTCATAGGCTTAAACTCTGGGCCTGGGCGCTGTCCCTCACCTCTTCAGCTCAAGGTGAGCACTTAACTACTTGAGCCATAGTGCTACTTTGGTTTTCTGGTGGTTACTTGGAGAGAAGAGTCTCACAGACATTTCTGCCTGGGCTGGCTTTGAACTGTGATCCTCAGATCTCAACCTCCTAAGTAGCTAGGATTACAGGTGTGAGCCACCAGCACCCGGCTTAGAAAGGACAGTCTTTTTTTTTTTTTTTTGTCGGCCGTGGGGCTTGAACTCTGGGCCTGGGCGCTGTCCCTCAGCTCTTCAGCTCAAGGCGAGCGCTCTACCACTTGAGCTATAGCGCCACTTCCGGTTTTCTGGTGGTTTATTGGAGATAGGAGTCTCACGGTCTCTCCTGCCCGGGCTGGCTTTGAACCGCGATCCTCAGATCTCAGCCTCCTGAGTAGCTAGGATTACAGGTGTGAGCCACCAGCACCCGGCTTGGAAAGGACAGTCTTTAGAAACAAATTCGCTAATTTTGCCTTAACTTCCCAAAGGCCAACTACATGAACACTATTTAGAGGAAAAATCAGATAAGCAGCTTGAGATCATTGGGAGAAGAGGCTAGATTATGTGAAATTATTTGGGATGCTTGATGTTGGGGACAAGTCTTTTGATTTACTGGTATCCTAAGATGCATAGATGGCCTGATCCTACTTCTCTTCCTCTTGATGCCTCCTCCTTTAAACATCTCAAGCTTAAATGCTTCAAAGAAGTTGAAGTTATTGGTTGGAATAGGCAGCATTAGGCTTCCCCTTTGCCAGCAACCACTGTTCAGGGAGCAGGAAAGGCAGTTACTTGACCAGACGTGAGGACTGGGTGTCCACCTCTGGAATTGGCACCAGGCTGGCTTGTGGCATTTGCAAGAGCAGCACTTGAAGATTTTGTCTCTAACTACAAGTTACTTACAGTCTATGTGGGGAGGTAGAACTAAGGTAGATGGAGCAAATAATTTAACCTGTTAAATATTTATTAACGCCTTACCAAGTACTAAGCTAGTTGTGCTCAGCCTGCATGTGAGAAACACTGATTTGATTTTATTTTATTAAAAAAAAATACATAATGGCTGGGGTTCAACCCTCAGAGTGGAAGTTTCCAAATGTAGATTTTTGGATGGGCTGTCAGTATTATCTGGGAACTTGTTACATATGCAAATTCTTGGCTTCAGATTCTTTGGAGGCAGGTTTTGTATGTTGAGCAATCTGTGCCTTAGAAGACCCTGTTGCAAGGAATGGAAGATGTATTTAAACTATTTTTGCTAAGACACTGTCTCCTTAGCTGGGCCATGAATAAAGGCTAGGCATACAGACCACTAGTCATTTTGTACCTATGACCTTTGCTCTGAGCCATTCTCTCTTGAAATCGCTTAGGCAGTGAAGAAGGAGCTGATAGAAGTCTGGAATACCTGATAGCATCAATGATTTTTTTGTTGTTGTTAGTGTGGGGCTTGAACTCGGGGTCTTGGTGCGGTCCCTGAGCTTTTTTGCTCAAGGCTAGCACTCTACTACTTTGAGCCACAGCTCCACTTCTGGTGTTCTGGTGGTTAATTGGAGATAAGAACGTCATGGACTTTCCTGCCTGGGCTGGCTTTGAACTGAGTTGGTTGTGATCCTCAGGCCTCAGTCTCCTGAGTAGCTAGGATTACAGGCATGAGCCACTGGCCCCCATCCTTATCAATGACTCTTAACCAAACTCTCACTGACCAATCCTGAGACACAGAACAAGTATCTGACTGCCTCTAAACACCCTATGACTTGGGACTGTTTTAACTACGCATACCTTCTCACTCCTGCCACAATATTCCTGATTTGACCTAAGAAATTTCTACCCTAAACCTGTGCCCTAAAGATGGCTGAGATGGGCTGAAGTACTGCCTTTTCATGACATGCCTGTGTCATGTAACAGTCTTTCTCTGTGATTCTCTCTCCCTCTCCCCACCTCCTTCTCCCTCTCTCTTCTCTGTCTCCCTTCTCTATGTCAGCTGTGGGGCTTGAACTCAGGGCCTGAAGGCTATCCCTGAGCTTTTTCACAAAGCTATTGCTCTACCCCTTTGAGTCACAGCACCACTTCTGGTTTTCTGGTGGTTAATTGGAGATAAGATTCTCACTAACTTTCTTGCCCAGGCTGGCTTTGAACTGTGATCCTCAGATCTCAGCCCCCCTCCCCCTCCCCACTCCCACCCAGCAGCTAGGATTACAGGTGTGAGCCACCAGAGCCCAGCTCACCAAGTCTCTGTATTTGATTTGGCATACAAGGGTGAGTGAGTGGACCTGACATGCAGAACTCCTGGAGTTTGGGCCTGTAACTTTGGAGTCTGAAACTCTGGTTTCATGCATGCCTATTCAAATTTAAGTACCTGCTTCAGGAGGCCTAGTGTGCAACATAGAGGTTTGAGCCCCTAAACATTTGCAAAGCTGCTCAGAATACACAGCTAACAGCCAGAGTTTGCCCCTACTGTGCTATAACACACAAGATAAGGACGGAGAAAACAAGGCCCAGGCATGAGGGATCTCACAGTTTAGATGGCATTATACCTAATGCCACTAAATGCCATAGAACTTCCATCCAAGAAGAAGTTCCTGGAGGAACTAGAGATCACCCTAAAATTGAGCAAGAGTCCAAAGAGCTGCTACTTCAGGAAGACTAGTTCGGGGACAAACCAGTTTGAGCAAAACAGCCAGAGGCAGCAGGAGTGCGAGCAGACGGCAGCCTGCTCTTCACCAGCCTTGAAGGGGTGCCTTTATTCATTCAGCGCGACCAGCTACTCTAACAGCTGATTACTTATGATTTACAGCTCGCCAATTTCCAAAAAGGATTTGAGGTGGTTTACAATGTTAAAACACATCCCAAACAGGAACATAAATAATTCAAGGAGAACAGAGGCCCATTAAAAGAAGCTGGGAAATGTCTGCCATGCTCCCGGGATGAATGAATTTAGGGTTTGATGGGAGCAAGCCACCACAAGAGGTGCTTTGGGGTTCACTGAGAGGGAGGGGGGAGCTTGGCGTCCACAGGGAAGATAGGAGTGCACATAAATAACCACAATTAGACAAAGGGCTAGTGGCATTTTCAGGGCAGCAAGCATCGTTTCCAGCTGTGGAAGTGGCACGTCTGAGCACTTTAGGACGGGGAGGTTAGCACCATAGTTGGATGCAGGAAGGAGCATCCGTGAGAAGAAAATTCACCAAGTCCCCAGCACACAGGAACAGTGGAAATGAAGAGCAGGATAACGAGTGGAGGGGTTCAATAGAGGCAAACTTCTATTGGATGAGAGCCAGCAAGGAGAGAGAGAAGGTATTTCATCAGGGGAGTCAAGTGGGAAGGTTATGCTTGATAATTCAGCAGATACATGTCAGATGGAGTGGAGGGAGGGGCTGGAGGTCAGAAGGCCCCGTAGGAGACTGAGCTTGGTCTAGATGCTAAAGGAGAAGGGAGCATGGGGTGAGTTGGAGATGCAGGAGCAGCAAGAGAAAGGAAGACACTGGAAAGCAGGACTTTGCAGTTATAATATACAACTTGCTGCTCCAATTGTGCTTCTGTGACCAGTAGCACGAGCAGGATCTGGCAGCCAAGGTCCTACTGAGTCAGAACCTACATTTTTTAATTTGTTTGTTTTGTGTTTATATGTGTGTGGGAAGCTACTGGGGTTTGAACTCAAGGCTTTGCACTTGCTAGGTAGGTGCTTTAACATTTGAGTCATATCCCTAGTTCCTTTTGTGTTCAGTTTTTAAAAAATAGAGCCTTAATTGTTCATTCAGGACAGCCTGGATTTGTAATTTGCCCATTTATGCTTCAGAGCCAAGATGGCAGGCAGCCTCCCCTTACCCCACAGCAGATTTTTATTGGTTGAAATAGTAGTGAGGGATGGGGAAGCCCGGGGAGGGGGAAGATTTGCTCAGTTTGTTCTTGAACTGTGACCTTCCCAAACTCAGCTTCCCAAGTAGGATTACAGGAGTGAGCCACTATACCCAGCTTTGCCAAGAAACCTGGATAATCAGAATGCACAGTGAAGTGAGAGAAATACTGGACATGGAGTGCTGAGGGCAGGGTGTAGGGGAAAAAGAATCTTAGCACAAGTCAGAGAGCTCCAGGTTTATGTCAAAAAACTTGGGCAATAGGATTAGAATCCATTTTTATCACATCTGTAAGGACCAGACTAATGGCGAGCTTAGTGTTCTGAGGGAGCCCAGATTTATCTCTACTTAAATTTTGTATCTTTACCCCCAAACCACTGTATGGTGAAACCATTTACATCATATCATGTACAAATTTCCTGTCAAATGGAAAAATAACATTTTCCCCATTTTATGTTTTATAAGACAAAATCCTAACTAGTTGACCAAATGTTTACTTGCCAAAAACAATTATGGTGATAATGATATGGCAGCATGTGCCACCATGGTCTCAGAGCTTGCTCTGCTCTAGGTAAGATACTAAATAATTTACTTCTAAGCTAATCAATAACACCAGGCTCGGGGCTGGGAAGGTGGCTCAGTGGTGGAGGGCTTGCCTAGCATGCAGGAAGCCCTGGGTTTGATTCCTCAGTCCCACATAAACAGGAAAAACTGGAAGTGGCACTGTGGCTCAAGTGGTACAGTGCTAGTCTTGAGCAAAAGAAGTTCAGGGACAGTGCCCAGGCCCTGAGTTCAAGCCTCAGGACTGGCAAACAACAACAACAAATGCCACAGTTACCAAAAGTTGCTGTGGACTGTTAGAGATATTTCACCATTTAAAAATGTATTTATCCCCTTCAGTAGACCTCTTATGGTTTTCCCAGTATCTAAAATACAGCCTTATGATTAGTAACTTACTGATTTTATTTAGAAATTTTTATTGTGCCAGTACTAGGGCTTAAACTCTGGTACTTACTAGTCTCGCAAATTGGCTTCCCCTTACCCTTATGGCTGGTATTCTACTTAATCCGTGCCTCCAGTTCCAGCTTTTTAATGGTTAATTGGAGATGAAAGTCTTGAGGATTTGTCTGTCCAGGCTGGCTTTGAACCTCAGTCTCTTAAATTTCACTATCTTGAGTAGCTAGGATTATTGGCATGAGCCACCAGTACCTAGCTTTGTCATTACTTTTTAATGAATGAAAAACCAATCTAATGAGTTCAGCTATGAGTCTTACACTGGAAACATGGTAATGCTTTGGCACATATTATATTGTGCTTGTTTATACTTACGCTTCATACAGGAAGAGACAGTTTTATCCACTGTCCTGCTTCCAGGATGAAATGGAGTGTCAGGCATATAGTAAGTGCTCAATAAATTTGGATGACTAAATGAAGTTTCTTCTAAAAAATTTTTAACATGATAATAAACTCCTAAAAGTTAATAAAAGTAACCTCGGAATCCTTGGAATTGAAGCTAACCAAAGAATGTTATAATATAATTAAGTATATTGTAATTTGGCCAAGGAGGAAAGGATGTCATAACAGAAGGGTCATGATCTCCACAAAGTTCTAGAAAAAGGAACTATAAAAATGTGATTTGACAGTATCATCCTACACTGTGCTTGGGACAAGCTGTTCTGACAAAAACAGATACCTCTGCAGAGAAGAAACAGCCTCTCCAGTTTTTAGCAGCCTGATGAAGGATCCTTGTAAGCACCAGAACAATGTCTGGTCTGCCAGCTGGCCTCCCGAGGACATGGCATCTCCCAGGAGAGAGTGTTCTGAACACTTAACTAACCTCCTTATGAACAGGCTACTAAACACAGCTTGACAGTAGAAAGACGTTGGAAGCCCGCTCCGTCATATGCTAAGTCTGAAATCTTGAGCACTTGATGATTTTTTGAAGCCTTGGTGGTGGTAGTGGTGGTGGTAGTGGTGGTGGTGGTGGTGGTGGTGTATGTGTTTAATCTGTGAAAAAGAATGAACCTAATTCAGTGTTATAAACAGGGGAAAAGTAAATACGATATAAAAATGAATGTTCTTTGTTCCTGACCATCCTTCCCTCTCCCCCCCCACCCCCCCGCAGTTAGATATGCCTCTCATGATTAACAAAGACATTATCATCATTCTGAATTCTGGCAGGTACATGCAGGTCTGTGGTATCCATGGTGACCGTCTTGAAGTACTGACTCCCTATGGGCTCAGCAGCCAGCCAGCTTTCCTTCTTTTAGCATCATTATTTGCAGTTTCCTGATTTGCTAGAATTTTTCCTGGTAGCTTCCCCCCACCCCCATCAGAAATGGTCTTTTTACCCAGCCTTGCATCTGTAGGGATCTTAATCTTCCACTAGCATAGGGTAATAGCACAAGGTCTACCTAGGGCCCGCATAATCTGGTGCCTTCTCCCCAAACAAATATGTGGAAATTCAGGAGGTCGAATTGAACTGTCAACACTATCTTGCTGTCTTTCCCCTTTCCAAGCTATTAAAGGTCTTCTGATTGAATTAAACCTTAAGGGAAAGTAAAAGAAAGATCTAGGGGCATAAGGAGTCTGGTTTTCCTGTCATGGAGTGATGTGGACTTTTCCTACTTTGAGATTCTGCTAAGAACTTAGGATTTGTGGCCACAATCTTTCTATTCATTTCACCTCCAGCCTGTCTTCTACAACTGTTCTTGCCTCACAGGTCTGAAGGGGGAGCAGCTGGGTGCATGTTCTTGGAAAGTGGTGTTTGGATGGAGAAAGGTTTCTACTAGTTAGGCCTGGCTAGCCATGGCCAGGTGCCTCTTCTCCAACTTTTGCCCAACCTTAGGGCCATGCTCTCTTCAGAGGATTGACTATAAATGGTCATCATGGGGAAGCATCCAGAATGCCAAGATCTACGAGCCTGACAGAGCTTGTATATCAGTCTGACAGCTTCAAAAGCACAGAGTCTGTGTGGAATCCCAAACAGCCTCTGTTTCTTCCTCCTCCAAGCACCGGCCGCCTGCCTGCTTGCTTGCCTCCCTGGCCTTATTTAAACAAGGCTGAGCAAGCTGTTTGGATTCAGAGGCCGGTTATTTTTCCCCAGTGTGGAGAACAGATCAGCAAGATTGTCCCGCCTGAATGTGAGCTGCTTTTCCCGCTTTGAGGTCTTTATGCTTTTTAGAACCTGTTAGAGTTTCATCGCTTCAGAAGTCTGCTACTTACCATGAAACCTGACTGTGGCTTATGTGGGCTGTCTGGGTCTGAGGGTGGTCATTATTATGGCTAACATTAGGATGTCAGACAGGGCACTAGGTAGTTTGAGTTTAACACACACTTGGCACAGAGTATGTACTTGGCTGTTATTATCAATAATCCTACAGATCATCTTGTAAAGAAGTATTAATGTCCCTAGTTTTGGGCAGCTGATGAAACATTCCCAATCATGTATTTGAGGTTTCATATCCATCAAATTACAGAGCTAGAATGTGATGTAGATACAGACTGGATGGCAGCCTCCTCTCTGTGTCATCTTGTACTGTAGTGGCAAAGTTGATGGCACAGACTGACTTCCACAAGTCCTTCTAATCTATCCTGCTGCAAATTTGAGCTCCTTCTCTATGCAGAAGAAAGCTATTGCAAACTGGAAGGATTGTTGCGTTCCACCAGCAGCTAATGGAGACAGCATGGTCTTTGAGGTGCGGGGAGATAGGCAAAAGCACAAGAGTCTCTGAAAGCAGAACATCTCTTCTTAAACTGAGGGCAGCCAATCTGCCGAGGCCAGTGGAGGAAGCGGGGCAGGAGAAACCTTGTCTAAGACTCAGAGCTGAAAAACGTAAACGCAGAAGATCCTCCCTGCTTATTCATTTCTTTCCTCTGCTGCATCCACTGGCGCCTGGTCCCTCTGCAGCTCAGAGGGAGGAGTGTGCACACGTCTGGCTGAGTCTGGCTCCAGCCAGCAGCACCCAGGGGCAGCCACCACCCTGGCGCTCTCCATCCACAGCCGACTCAGGGGGCTCCGTTTCACAGTGTTCTTTGAAAATGAACAGATTCCCTCCAGACTTGGAAACCACTGTACTGGGCTGCTTAGCTTAATGTGAGCTATTGTCAGAGCCACAGGACCTTTGGGATTTCTCTCCTTGCCATTCAACTGCCCTTCACTGCCCCCAGAAGTGTCCGTGGGTGGTACTCTCCCAACATCATCCTTTCTCTGTCAGAATTCACCACAGAGCCCTCTGGGACAGGGTTGAATCTAGCTGCTCTTCCTTCTTGTTCTGACCCATCTTTGTGGAATTTACAAGGTGCCTGTCCTGCTAATTATGTTCTCATTTACAACTGTCTGGGGTCCGTGTTGTGTTTCGTTTTTTCGTTTGTTTGTTTTTTCACTTTTGCTCTTTCTTCTCTATTTTGTTTTTGCTTTTGTTTTTGTCTTTGTCAGTCCTGGGGCTTGAACTCTGGGCCTGGGCGCTGTCCCTGCGCTCTTCAGCTCAAGGCGAGCACTCTACCACTTGAGCCACAGCGCCACTTCCAGTTTTTTTCTGGTGGTTTATAAAAGGTAAGAGTCTCATGGACTTTCCTGCCCGGGTTGGCTTTGAACTGTGATCCTCAGATCTCAGCCTCCTGAGTAGCTAGGGCGACAGGCGTGAGCCACCGACTGGAAGTCCTTTAAGAATATAAAGCCCTGGCTCTTCTCTCTTCCTCAAGCTTGCTGCCCTTCCCTGTCTGGGTGGTGCAGCATCTGTGCATACTCCATGATCAGAGCAAATAAGAGAGTGGGGAAATCCCTTGTCTTCAGAGACCTTCAACCAGGAAGGATAGGATGGAGCTCCAGCTCACCAAAGGGCCACGCGTCCATTTTCTGCCATCTGAAAGTGAGCTGTGGGCTCCTGCTGGGGAGTCCCTCACACGCTGGGGCTCTGCAGAGGCAGGCAGATGGCTTCCATAGGTCCAGGAGTTGCTGTAAAGCAAGGGAGATTTTGCTCTGGCTGTGAGGGTCTCGGGACTCCCAGAGTAGTCAGCAGGCCTCATAGGTATTCTGCAAACTAACCATGCTAATGAGCGTTGTGGGGCAAGAACCCTGCTGAGTTTTGTGAGCAGTTGGGCTCATCCTTACCACAGTCGTCTTTGTCGGCAGGACTGTGGGTTCCACTTTGAAGATTTAGGCTTGAACGTGAAGCTGACATGGAAGCCTGCAGGAAGCCTGCAACAGGATCACAGCCCTCTCCCCACCCCACCAGGAGGAAGTAAAGCCTCGTATTCTGGCTGAAACCATCTCATCCACCTTTCAGTACCCACCATTTCCTAGCTAAGGAGGTCTTTGCCCCATTCTTAAGAGACCCCTTAAAAATCGCTCATCCACTACGAAGACAGTACTCTGTGGAAGTTCCTCCTTTTGGTTAGCCAGTCTGTTTACTTGCTACTGCTTGATACTGGGGCTGCTTGCTGCCTCCCCAGTTGCAGCTTACTGGCCAGTTTTAGTATGTTTGTCCTCAGTGACTTTGCCAGGCATTAGACATATCCTAATGTGGTTTTGTGTGGGAGACATTCAAATACACTTACCACTTGTGACAGTATTTCCTAAAATGGAGCTGAGCAAAAGTTTTCAGGAATCAGAGCAAATAGCACCTGACTGATCTCTGAGAAAAGGAGGGGAAGGCCATTCTAAGAAAGAACATGCACGAAGACCAGACACGAGAAGTTTTGACCTGCATGGGGAACAAGAAGTCATGTTTGGAGGTGGAACCCTACGTCCTGGTCTAGAGGCAGCAGGGTAACCAAGGTCTGCACTGCACCTAGTGACCCGCCGGATCACTGAGCCAACAGAACATGGTCCTGGGGATAGCAGCCAGTGTGGGGAAGGGTAGCCCAGGGGAGGATGTGGGTGAGAGACTTTCTTCAAGCAAAAGAGAGGGCCAGGGCTGGGAACATGGCTTAGTGGTAGAGTGTTTGCCTAACATGCATGAAGCCCTGGGTTTGATTCCTCAGTACCACATAACCAGACAAAGCTGGAAGTGCCACTGTAACTCCAGTGGTAGATCGCTAGCCTTGAGCACAGAGAGGCTCAGGGACAGAGCTCAGGTCCTGAGTTCAAGTCCCAGGACTGGCAAAGGGGGGGGGCATTTAAAGACAAGCAGTACTTACATGTTTAGCAATTTTAAAGAATCATTAAAAAATAAAAGTTATATCACTTAGAATATAAATCTTGGACAATCAGGACAATAACGATTATAACTACTCAATATTTTGTTACAAATTTCCTTTCAGCCCTATTTATATAGAGACATAGTAAAGATTTTACTGTTTATACAGCCCTTCCTTCCTTCCTTCCTTCCTTTCTTCCTTTGTTTGTTGGTTGTGAGGCTTGAACTCTGGACCTGGGCGCTGTCCCTCAGCTCTTCAGCTCAAGGCTAGTGCTCTACCACTTGAGCCACAGCGCCATTTCCGGTTTTCTGGTGGTTTATTGGAGAGTGATCTCATAGACTTTCTTGCCCTGGCTGTCTCTGAACCATGATCCTCAGATCTCAGCCTCCTGAGTAGCTAGGATTACAGGCGTGAGCCACTGGTGCTTGGTTATTATTCAGTATTATAACTCGAGTATTTACCAAGTCATACAATTTCTTCATTATAGGCACATTCTATTTAAGGTATAGATTTAGGAATCATAAATTGCTTAGTCATTTTACTATTTAGAGGCATGTTGTTTGTGCTGGTATGTAATAAAAGCTTTTAAACATCAATTTTGGATACAATAGTGTGTTGTTTCTTTGTTTTGGCTTTTGTTTTTGCTAGTTCCTTTTTTTGTGTGTGGGGGGTCCAGTCGTGGGGCCTGAACTCTGGGCCTGGGCGCTGTTCCTCAGCTCTTCAGCTCAAGGCTAGCGCTCTACCGCTTGAGCCACAGCACCACTTCTGGCTTTTTTCTTTTTTCTTATGTGGTGCTGAGGAATCGAACCCAGGGCCTCAGGCATGCAAGGCACGCGCTTTACCACTGAGCCACCTTCCCAGCCCTGCTGGTTCCTTTTTTTGTCTGCAGTGCTAGAAATCAAACCCAGAGCCCTGTGCACGCTAGACAAATGTTCTAAGTTTGACCTGCATCTCTAGCCACATGGGCTTTATATTTGATTATGTATTTAGCATAGGTGGCTAGCAGTAGAATTATTGGGCCAAGAATTTGTTTTAAAATTGGTGAAGCAGGTATTTAGACTCTTTTTTAAAAAAAGTCTTGCACTGCTTGTTTCCTATTAACATGTCTTAGCATCCCTGAAGGAAGGTTTTGTAAGGGCCATCATCTGTTCCTCTCTGCATGGCATCTGCAGTACAGGAGTTGTCTTACCATTTACCCTTGGATCTAGACCAGGAGCTCCACCCTTTGCTCTATTAATTCCTCAAAGTCCAAATTCTTGTTTCTCATACTTTGCCAGGATAATTAACAGTTTGTTTTATCCTCCTGAAAGAGTTCAATTCTGACACAGGATGGTAGATAGGATCATTATCCCTGAATGAGCCACAAGTCCACTGGGAACCAGTCAACTCAAGCCTCAGGGCTGGTCTTAGAGTACGTGCAATTGTCCACGACTTTCAGCTGCTTCATGCCTGGAGTCGCAGAGAGCCCAGCCTTTTGGGGAGAGTCCCTGATTCTAGCATGTTCTTCCTAATGTATTCTTACGTTAGTCAGATCATAAAGTTGCTGGTACTTGTAAAGCAGTCTTACGTGCATGCATTCATAGGCACATGTTAGATGTGAGCTGACACTCCTCGGTTCGTACATGCCAGATAGTGGTCTGTGCATAATAACCACAGGGGAATGACTTCACGGTGCCTGCTCATTGGTGAACATTTTAATGCACATTCTCTCAGCTGGGAGAGTTGGCATGTGGTAGTTTATAATTTGGTCACGTTTCTTAACTTCTACGACGAAGAGCCTCACCTTCCTCCTTTGTAAAATAGGAATTGGTATCTTTGCTTTATACATAAAGAAACTGAAGCAAGTGCCTACACTTGCCTAAGGTCACAGAGCTGATAAGTAGTGATGTCACCTACAGCTCCCCATTCCTCCAGCCTATTATTAAAATTCCAGGCTTAGGAGCATGTATGAGCCTTCACCATCTCACCTGAGTTGGAGGCCAGGACATGGTCCCACACTGCATGCTCTTCCCACTATTTGCCCTACTACAACCAACATGACCTACTACAACCAACACGTCCTATCATGTTTTTAGGAAGTAGTTTTAATTTTTGTTGTTGTTGCATAGTATATATAATAGGCAATGCCACTTGATTCCATCTTTTCCATGCAAGGAATCAAAGTGATGAGCAGGAAGGGATCACAGTAGCAAAGATCATCTGGATTGAATTTGGCTCCATGTCCGTCTGTATACTACAGCACTATCTTCTGAAATATTTCACATCCATGACATTGGATCTCCTTGAGCTGTTTTGGTAAGCACTGAAAAAATAAATCGCAGAGCCTCCCACTTGCCGCCTCTTGCCTCCTTTGGAAGATGTGTCTGGTCTCTGGGGACACTTTTTGCAATGGATGACCTCACAGGTTTATCCATCTTGTGAAGGCCTGTCTAGAGAGAGGCAGCAACCCAGAGCTCTTTATAGTCTCTATTTAAGGCTCTATGAGGTTCCTTTAATCTGGAAATTAGAAAGCATTTAGGATTTTAAAAAAATAGTTGTTTGAAGGTTACTCAATTCATACTTTGTTATTCTACCTACCATTTTTTTTCTTCCTTGGCGTAAGCTATCTGATTTGTGTTCATTGTGAAACATGATAGTGAAAGGTTAGGCTTTTGAACTTCAGGCAGGGAAAGAGGAGAATGGGCTCTCTGTTGGAAAAGTAGTGGTTTTCCCTTCATTTTCCATGCTTCAAAAATGTAATGGAAGACATTTTAGCTTTGGTTGGATTGAGACTTTTCTTGGGGTATTGCATTTGTCAACAGAAGCTTATGTGTCTCCATGTCAACTGTGAACAGAACTTGGTGGGTTCTGTGCATCAAAGAAATGTGTTTGTCATTCGAATCCAGAGAAAGCATAAAAGAGCTTACTCTGAAGGGTCACATCCTTGCCTCTGCATTATGTGGAAAAATTAAGGTTCCTGATGTTTTGGCTCCTATAGCTATGAGCTACTTCAAGAAGTCACATCTTAGTGATTCCCTAACATTAAGGTATAATCCTGCCACTGGCCTATTGTGAAATGTTTATAGCTTCACAGGGAAGTAAGGAAAAAAATCGACCATACAGTGTAGATGTGTGTAAAATGAGATATCAGTAAATCACTTAGAACAGTGTATAGTTGGCATTCAGTAAATGTTAATTAGCTGTTATAAAGTGAGAACAGTCTTTTGTGGTTGTTAAAATGCCATTTATTTTTTGTCAAGTATAGGGCTTGAACTCAGGGCCTGTGCTCTTTTGTTAAAGGCTAACAATCTACCACTTTGAGCCACTGTGCCACATGCAGTTTTGGAGTGATTAACTGGAGATAAGCATCTCATGGGACTTTTTTCTGCCCAGGCTGGCTTCAAACCATAATCCTCAGATCTCAACCTTCTGAGTAATGAGGATTACGGTGTGAGCCACGGGTGCCTGGCTCCATTTCTTTTTATGAATCAATTTCCTATCAAGATGCTAGTTTATATTATCGTTTAAGGCGATAATCAGCAATAGTTTTAATAAAGGGTCTCTGATTTTATGCCTGAATTGATTTTTGAAATTTTACTGGTCCCTGAAATTTAAGTCAGAGAAACACTAACCGAGGCATGCCTAACTTGAGGTCAAATTTTGTCTGAGGCACAGATTCCTTTTAGAATGTATTAAGCAACCATTACCATGTGTTCCTTTTTTACCTGCTTTCATAAGAAACAGATGGGTCTATAGGCCCTACCCTGGAGGCTTCCTCCTAAGATTCAGATGGAGCCAATAAGACCCTGGCAGCTGAGATCCCAGTGCCTGACCCTGGGAACTGTCCCCTCCCACACCAGGTGTCTGCTCTCTCCTGGCCCATTAGCACCAGATGGGACCAGGGTGGAAGAGTATCTCCCCCAGATGCAGCCCAGCCTGTTGACCCAAGCCCCACTCTCTGAGTTTCAGCAGTCTGTCCCTCTCTAAAATGCAGTGATTTCAAAATTGTTATAAAGATTAACTCAGTCTCTGTATTGGGTGCCTGGCAAATAACATGACCTTAATTAGTGACGGTTAGCACTTCAACTGTGATAACCAGAGTTAAGTATACATAAAAGACCATACATAAAAGAGCATCTCCCTTGCTCTGTAAGATGTGTGTGGACTGCCCCTGTTGTGTGTGACACACTCATGCTCCCAGAGACTGACACTGGGACGTGTTGTACTCAGCTGGAGCCCTTCCTTGAGGTTGAGGATAAGTGGGTCATTCATTTGTTCAGCAAGTCTTGGCTAAGTACTAAGAGTTAGACACTGCAGAGGATGTCAAGAGAAATCCAATCATCATCATGTCTTCAGAGAACTTAGGGTGTGAGAGGGCAAAAAAAGCTGTGTGTGCTTGAAACGTTGGTGTAATGGAAAGTTTATGGGAGCTTACAGTAGACAGCGATGGATTGGACGGAGAGGAAGGAAGGAACTCAGACGGTAAAAGCGGCAGTTAGGCTGCCACAAAGCAAGGCCTGATCTTTGGATTCTGGGTCCTTCCCTTGAAATCATGTACTTGTGGGACTTTGGGTGTTTGGGGTGCAGGGTGAAGGAAAAGGAGTGGATGGTAAATATATATCTTCTTGGCATCTTCTGGGAAGCCGTAATAGTTCATTTTATCTTTGCTGAATCTCCCTGGAGGAGACAGCCTCAGTGGACTGCATTTTCCTTAACTTTTCAGCCCCAAGAACTTTAGGGGTAAATGTATCCTTAAACTTAGACGGAGGCTTCCTGTGACTCCAGAGAAGCCCAACAGGTCTGGAAATGTCGTCTTCAGCCTCGAGATGAAAACAGTCGAAAGGCTAGAGTAGTAAGGAAGTCTGGATGTGGGGCTGACAGGGTGTGTGGAGCCTGGGCTACAGCAGCACTTAGCCTACACTGCTCCAAGGCTTGCCAGGATCAAAGGTAGCCGTTTCTCATTCTTCCTGAGTCCTTTTATCCCCTCTGTGAAAATTAGAACCTCGAAGATTCATTCCTAGGGTTGTCATGAATTTGAGACCTATATAATATAGTTAAAATAGCTTGAATGTAGCAATGGTTACCTGGGTGTATGCATACATCCAAACTTAGCCAGCTGTATACTTGAAAGATGCATTCAGATGACCTTGATAGCCTGTTTTGCTACAAGTGTTTCCAGTCGGTATCATGCCTTCCCCTAGAGGAGTGGCCTGCATAAACGGGCTCCAGAGAAGCGCCCTCACTGGTGCTAAGTGACTCCATAGAGGAGACCAGATGTGCCAGCGTGACAGAGTCAGCTGGGAGCATCTAAGCCTGCATCAGCTCTGCTTGGTTCCCGCTGTCTTTGTCCCATCCCTTCTCCCTAGCACATTCTCCGCTCAGTCACAGAGACCCGGGTTCAGTTCACTCACTCATTGAGTGCCATGGGAAAAATCACTTCTCTGAGTTTCAGCCGTCTGTCCCTCTATAAAATGCAGTGATTTCAAAATTGTTATGAAGATTAACTCAGTCTCTGTACTGGGTGCCTGGCAAGTAACATGACCTTAATTAGTGACAGTTAGCACTTCAACTGTGATAACCAGGGAGAGAGGTTTAAAGGAGACAGAAGAGCGGAGCAAGGGGGGAGATATACATGGAAGGACTGTCTTTGGCTATGTAAGGGGCTTTGGGGTAGCAGGAAGATGTATCGCTATGATGTAAGAAGTCGCTTAACCCACTCTGAGCCTCAGTTTCTATTTGGGAAATCGGGGTTGGTACACAAACTTCAAGGTGTGCTTGTATCACAAGGTTGCAAACCTATAAAGGTGTCCAGCACAAGGCCTGCCTCAGACAAACATTTCAAAACTCTTTGTAAATGAGAGGGCTTTTATTTTGAAAGGCAATCATGGTGTTAGTAATCTTCATGAAGGGGTCATTTCTAGGAAGGAGATTTCCCCCTGCTCAGAGCAGAAAAGTCATTTTTCATCGTGAAAGCTGTCAGAAAGGATTCTGCAAGTATTGAGCTCCTGTTGTTTGCTCAAATGGACATCTCCCTGAGAGTGATTTCTGTTGGGTGGGAGACAGGATTTGTAAAAGTTTTGAGCATGTCTGTGCTTAATCTCCTGTGTCAGAAAGAACAGGAGAGCAGGGAAATAATGAGGGCTGTACAAATGGGATGACACTCAGTATAATAAGTGCTAGAATGCCAACCCTGCTGCAATGAATGGGAACTTGATAGACCTGAGATAATTCCACTTTGTTTTGCATGCAGCAGAGTGGCAAGGGTGCCCTGGAGACCTCATGTGGAGTAGCTGAGTGTTAGGAGGAGGTTCACAAATTCTGGGGGAACTATTCTTGTCTCTAAAACAAGAACTGACATGAGCTCTAATGGGAAGCCCAGAGAAAACCAAGTCCAGGGATGATCACCAGGGGTGTAGCGCAGTATCGGGGGGCCGTTTGCAATCCCTCATCCAGGGGATTATGTTTCTGTGAGCTGTCTTGGGAGGTAGGGTTGCTTTAAAGCCTGGGGCTTCCTGAGGTGTTTTGTAAGCTTAGGGCTGGGAGCCACCAGTACCTAGGTCTAGTGCTCCAGCTCCGCCATTAAATAGCCATGTAATTTAAGGAAACACACCTAACCTCTTTGAGCCTGCCCACCTCCCTGCCTTCCTTTCTTCCTTCTTCCCCTCCCTGCTTCTCTCCTGAGAAGTGTCCTCCATGGACCAGTAACATTGGCTGGAAACTTATCAGGACTGCAGTATCTTAGACCACCTCAAACTTAACTAAATCAGAGCTTGCTGTCAGAACAAGATCCCTAGCTGAATGTCAAAATTCTGAGACATACCGCCTTAGATGTCGTGAGTAGTGCTATGGTTTGGTTGCAATTTGAACCCTAAAGGTTCATGTACTGGGAGCTCACTCTCTATGTGGCTTGGTGTCTGGAAGGTGAGACCTTAAGAGATGGGGCTGGGAGGGAGGAGGCTGGTCTGGGATCAGGATTAATGTTTCTCCTGTGAGTGTGTGTTCTCATGGATCTTTGAAGAGTGAGCTGACACCTCCCCTGACTCTCTCTTGCTTCCTTGTCGCACACTGCCCAGCCCCTTCCTATTTCACCACATCATGACTCCAGCACACTGCTGATAGGCTGTTTTTGTGTACCAGCCATCAGACTCAGGAACCAAACAAATCTCCTTACTAGGTTATGCCATTAGCTCTGAAGTTAGACTGCCTAGATTCTTATACAGCTTCATTATTTACTACTTATATATTTTCTCAAATACTAAACTTATGTAGCATCCTCTGTCAGATGGGTTCCTGCTATTACCCCCTTGATAGATTTGTCATAAGAATGAAGTGGAGTCATAAATACTAAGAGCTTCATACTTAAAGACTCATTTAATGACTTCATTTCTAAAATTTATGGGTAGCTATGCTGCCATGTAGACAAGAGCACATGTTTATGGGACACATTTGTTTCACGCACTGCTCCAAGACGGAGGATACAGAAGAGATTACATAGATGATAGATCAGGCTCTCATATGGCTAGTGCTCTACCAACCGAGCCATGCCTCCAACCCCCCATAGAAACACAACAGTCAAGCACACTGCTATAGACTGAATCTTTATAGCATTCCCCCTCCTACTAATGTTCATCATGTGTTAGCCTTCAATGCCACAGTGTGTAGGCAGGGCCTTTTGCTAGGTCTTGAGGTCTTGAGGTACAGTGTCCTGATAAAGGAGACCCTAGGAAGTCCTCTAGCATTCTCACCATGTGAGAATACAAGACAGCAGCCAGTCATCACCCATAAGAGGGCTCTTACACACACACACACATCTGCCATGTCTTGTACTTCTTAGCCTTTACAACTGTGAGAAGGAAACTTCAGTTGTTTATAAGCCACCAGCCTCTAGTAGTTTGTTACAGAGCATAGTAAGGTACACAATGGAGGATAACAAAAGATATTCAAGAGTGTGTAAATGGTAGGGAGAAAATGTAACAGTGACGTGACTGGAGAATGTCTAACCAGGCAGAAGTTCTGGTGAGATGGGAGAGAGTTCAGGAAAGGTCTTAGTGAGGCAATATTTGCCCTGAAACCTAGAAGGCAGGACGCCAGGCTTGCAGTGATCTGGAGAAAGAACATTCCAGGGGGAGCAGGGGAGCAGAGGGAAACGGGGAGCCAAGTGCAAAGACCCTGAGGCAGAAATGACTGTCAGGAGCAGAGGTCTGAGCAGAGCTGAATGTTGGAGGATGGCTGGGCTCTTTTTTTGTGAAGGGAAATAAATCTTTGAGGGTAGAGCAAATCAGAAGGGAGGCTGGCGGTGTGTGGTGGGGAGGGGATGGGCTCTGGTTCCAACCTCAGTAGTAGTAAGAACATCATTGCACACATCTGTAGTGCAAAGAACAAGTCATTGTTCTGCATCTCAGCTGCCCACCTATAGCACAGAAAAGTTCTTACTAATTCTTCCTTCCAACTTCTCCTACTTGAATAGAGAAGACTCAGATGTGAGTTCCCACTGTCTTAGTCAGTGTTTCACTGTTATTAAAAAAAAAAAAAAAAAAAAGATTGGGCCAGGTGCCAGTGGCTCACACCTGTAATCCTAGCTACTCAGGAGGCTGAGATCTGAGGATCATGGTTAGAAGCCAGCCCAGGCAGAAAAGTCTCAGTGAGACTCTTATCTCCAAGAAGTGGGTCTGAGGCTCAAGTAGTAGAGTGCTAGCCTTGAGCACAAAGAGACTCAGGGAGAGTGCCCAGGCCCTGAGTTCAAGCCCCAGGAATGGCAAAGAAAAAGATCAGATAATATACAAAGCAAATCAAGTTGTTATAAGTAAATAAATCTAAATGTCTAAGATGGTGTGACTTCCTCAGTGGGTCTCTTGTGGAAACTTCATGGCAGGAGGCATTACAGCTGGAACACACGCAGGAGACAGAGGACAGTAGGACAGGAAGCCAGGAACCAGGGCTAAACCAAATCCCCAGAAAACTACCTTTATCCTTTATCCCTTCCAAAGCAGCATCCATGGAAGGATCTAGACATTTCCACTTTGGGGACCAAATTCCAAGCGTATGACCCCTTGAAGGACAAGTCACATCCCTAGCAAACGCCCACCATCACTTCTTGCCGAACGGTCCATAAACTACAAATGTGTGCTATATTGTAATAGCTGTACTGTTAGCTGAAGTTTTCATCTTACTGACCAGTCTTTCCCCAAACTTCCACTTCCTTATTGCCCCTTCACGCAATTTGTGTGTTGAATTTCATCCTGTTTCACATTGTACACCAATTTCTTTTTTCCTTGCTCAATCTGATCTCCCAAACAGACTATGAGGAGTGGTTATAGCTTTGTGTGTGGCTCGAAATCCCACTCCCCCTCACAGAACCAAACACAAGGGTTTGCCCCTTCATTGAAATCATTTCCTTATAAGATCTACCTATCACTACACGGTTTGAGAACCAGGGAAGAAAGGTCACAGCCATTTCCTCTTCTTAGGAGATAAGGGACAGCCTGAGTTAAGGAGGTATTCATACCACAGCCGATATCAGCTTGTTCTGAAACAGCTCTAACTACGTGGACGAACACATCCATCTCTTCCAGACCTGCCTGTCATTTCCTCCCCTGGGCTGACCTTCTTTCCTGCTCCCCACTGGGCATGTGACTTGGAACAGAGGGAAAGTTGACAAATGTGGGTTATGCTTCTTTTAGTGCAAAGCTACTCTACAATCCTAGAAATACAAATGTATTTTCCTACTTTGCTTGGTGCCTGTTATTTTAACACCTGGTAGATAGAAATTAGATAGTGTGCAAGAGAGATAGAGACAGACAGACAGAAAAATGGACAAGAGAGGACAATATCCTGCATCCATTTAAAAGTCTTGAACAGCTGCTTTGACCCATGTTTACTCTCAGTGAAGCCAAGGCTTAGAAAGAAGTGGTTGAAGCTTAAATGAGTGTTAGCCAACCTTCTCCCCACCTACAGCTCTGATGCAGTTACTTCTTTTGTTTTTTTTTGGGTCCGGTTGTGGGGCCTGAACTCTGGGCCTGGGCGCTGTCCCTCAGCTCTTCAGCTCAAGGCTAGTGCTCTACCACTTGAGCCACAGCGCCACTTCCTGATTCAGTTACTTCTGTTTACATGTAAGCCTGGGAAGGACAGGCTTGGTCATCTTTGAGAGTTTGGTTGCAAAGCAAGGATGGGTTCTTGTGATGAGGAGAAACCCTTGTAGTTTGGAATCGTTCTTTGATGGCCTCATTACTCCATGAATTGGTAACCCTAAGGATGGCACCTGAGCATGCTTTATCCTCCATGTTTTTATTTCCCATCGCTGAGCCCTCTTCTCCCAGGAACACTCTGATGCTCTCCTGGCGCACACATTCTGGCTCGTCTATGGTTGGTTGTGATATTGTGGCTTCTGTCCAGACCAGGGGGAAAAGCCAGGGGATTCAGGAAACCTCATCAGAGACCCAGGGAATGGCATCCCCATTAGAGATTATCATCCTTTTCATGGGGATGTTCGCTGGAGGAATTGAAGCCAACTTGGTAGGGCACAGCTCACTTCACACTCACAAATACAAGGCTGTCTTCAGCCTCTGGCTCCAACTGGGTTGAATGTGAAGGGGTGAGGGAGAGCTGGGACTTCCCCTGCTCTCTCCCCCCCCCTTTTTTTTTCTTTTTTGGGTCCGGTCGTGGGGCCTGAACTCTGGGCCTGGGCATTGTCCCTCAGTTCTTCAGCTCAAGGCTAGCACTCTACCACTTGAGCCACAGCGCCACTTCCGGCTTTTTTCTTTTTTCTTATGTGGTGCTGAGGAATCGAACCCAGGGCCTCAGGCATGCAAGGCAAGCGCTCTACCACTGAGCCACCTTCCCAGCCCATCTTTCCCTTTTTTTCCCCCTCCTGTTTGATCTAAGTCTTTTGTCGTAGCAAATTGGTTCCCAGCTCAGATTTTAGGAGTGACCCTCTCACTCTAGCAAAAGTGCTGCAAGCCCTCGCTTACATGAGCATCACTTTGTTTTGATTTTTCACCTGTATAGGAATCTTTATAGGAATCATGTTAAAATGCAGATTCTGGTTTGGGAGACTTGGGGTGGGGTCTGCCTGTGGGGGTTGGGGGTGGGGGCTGAGAACCACTCTCTTGAGTACTGAGATGCCACTGGGTGACCAGCCAAAGAGCTTTCTCAAGGCAGTCTCCATTTCTACACTGATCCTACTTCTTGAGAAATGGCTCGATCATGGCCAATGTGGGCTGGTTGGTACTGTGCCTGTTAAACGTGTCTCAAGTCTTCCCGTGTGGATAGCAGCCCTGTCAGCTGGAGGCTGTCTTTCAAAGGAAGCTCCCCCAAATACCCAATTGGTGATCTAAGGTGACAGGAGCCAGTGTATGACAGGAGGCTGTGCAGGGAGCTTCCGTGCACAGGGGATGCAGCCGCCACTCACCATGGGGCTTGTGGTCATGTGGAACAGATGGACAAGCCATGGTTTGGGGGTCAGAAGACCAAAAGTAAAAAAAGACCTAGCTTCTAGTTGAACTGATTGTGTTACATTGGGAAGATGACTTAACCTCACCCATCCCTATCTGCAGAACAGAAGCTGGCCTGCTTTGTAATGTGGCTGTTACGATGAACTGAACTAGCATGTGTACATACACATATTTTAAAGACATCCCCCCCAAAAAAACCTTCTGTGATCTTGGGCTGATGTGTGTTTTGTCCACTTGCTCTGTTTCCATGAGACCCTGGCATGGTAGTGCTAAGCAAGGCAACTCCACCAAGGCAGAAGAGAAAAAGAAGGAACAGGGCAGGAGCCTCCGTGCTCTGGGGAGAGACTGGGATCTGGCTAAGAGCTCATGGTCAGCGTTTCTGCCACTCACCCCAGGGGAACTAAGAGGGCCAGAACAGGAGCCAGTCAGTGCTGCTGGGTCGGCCTTGTCCACTAAGGAGGCGAAAGTTCAGGGTAATGTTGGAAGAAGCAGCCAAGTGCCCTGACAATTATTAAATGGAAGCAAATCACCAAAGTCTGAAAGAGCTGACTTACTACAGACTCTCTGTGACCGGATAGGTGAGTTCCCTGTGTCCTTCCATTTGTCCGCACCCTGCTCCAACGCTTCCAACAGCTCTGACTCTTCCCTGAGGATGCATTGGAGTTTATGCTATCTAGGGAAATCTGAAAGCCTGCTATAAAGCCCTCCCCTGTCCCTATCTTCTCTTCTGAACCTCCATTACCATTTCCTCTTTTGAGCCTTTTTGATGAAAAAGAATTTCCCATTAAAGATAGCTTAAAGTTGAGATTACTGAACTGAAATTCTTTGTAGGCAAAGGAAGCTTATAAGATGTGTTCATTTTTTCTCTCATTCATTCATTTCTGTGTGTCTAACGTATAAGCTTGGTATTTCCGAGCCTGTGGCCACAGAGTAAAGGTGGGGAATGCTGACCGCTGCCACAGTGTGACCTGGCACTGGAAAGGTGGACTGAGGTGCATCAGGGTCCAGAACTGTGTGCCCCTAAAGCCACAGAAACCTCTGCAGATGAAGCTACACTGGAGGATGGGGGGTTGGAGTCTGTGGTGAGGAGGCCAGGCGAGGGGCAAGGGGAACAAAAGATCAACAGGGTCAGCGTCGCCATGAGTACGCTGTGGGACCCAGAGCCAAGGGCCAAAGGCCCACACCTTCCAGGGTGGAGGACAGAAAGATATGGCCCAGGTGAGCTTCATTCATTCCATCTCCCTTCCCTTCCCCATCCTTGAAGCAGCCATTAGGCACTGGAGTGGGAAGGAGCAGGAGGAAGGTCATGTCAGGCTATGGTAGCATCATGGGGGGGGGGGACGGGGGAGGGCGCAGGAGTCACAAGGATTCCTCGGGGCCTGGGACACTGCAGGGCTCCAGGAATGGGGTGTGAGATTTGGTGAAGCAGGGTAGGTGTCTGTAGAGAGGTGGCCTCCTTTCTAGCCTTGGAAGCAAGGCAGAGGCTGCTCTAGCTGGCTACTGGCTGCAGTGGGGTAGAGGCAGATGGGGACCCCCCCACTCCACCTGCACAGTCCCAGAGGGCATTCTGAGTGGGAATGCTAGGCCTGCAGCAGTCTGGGACACTAGCTTAATACTCCTTTGTAGGAAGAAAAGTCCCACTTTGTTGCTCAGGTCAGTGGAAAAAAACCCTCACTCTGAGGTTTTCCTTTCCTCCCAAACTTAAAAAAGGAAATGTAATTCAACACATCTTGGATTTGGGTGTCGGACTCTCCAGAGTCTAATTTTGGATGGAACTGACTTCTGAGAACATAGACATAAATGTGGCGCTCCATGGGGGCGGGGGGCAGGCCCACAGCGGCTCCTGTCTGTATGTCCATGAGCCAGGCACCATGCAACAACTCAGTCCACAGCGGGCGAAGTGCACAACATTGGTCCCATAGAAATGGGTCTCCTGATGCCGTTGTACTTACTGCTGCCTCATTTGTGTTGGCACAGGGTTGAAATTGCCCAGCGATGTAATTCTAAAAGCACGGCATTGTTATGTGGCTCATGACTGCATATATGTTAGCTATGCTACCACTACATTCCAGCCTCCCGCGATGAGGGCTGAAGCAAAAGGCAAACTTGGCTCAAACCTGCCCTATGCCACACTCTGCCTGTATAATAAAAGACAGATAACTGACTTCTTACACCCCACTTTTCTGTAAATAGGGATAACACCGACCTCATAGATCATTGTATGGATATAAGAAATACCTAGCACTAGTGAAAGTAGTTGCTCAATAAAACCTTATTGAAAGGAACCAATTATCTTCCCAAGCTGTGGCTATCCAAATTGGCACAGGCACTAAGGAGCACGTAAATAGAGGCTGGGAACAGATGATGTACATGCTGTGATACTGCTTCAGTGACCTGCAGACAGTATGGTAGGCAGTATAGAAGGGCAACTCTTGCCCAGGGGTATACAACACAAAAAGTTACTCTCTCGGGGCAATTGCAGACAGAAGGGGCACAGACAGGTCTTTGAACCTTGTGGGGTTCTGGAGCAGAGAGCTATTCCCCAAAGGACATAAAGGACTTGCCTGTAGGATATAGGAACAGCTGTGGCCCTGGAAGCTGACGCCGATGGCCTGGTGTCAGCTGACTTCAAGCAGGCTAGCAGAAGAGTCTCCTAGCAATGACTGGCATCCATTAACTGCTTGTTAGGTACCAAGTAGGGGGCTAAAACCCTTTATATGCATTACTTCATTTAATTTTTCGGAAAAAAAATCCTCTATGACATTGTCATTAGCAACAACAACTGCTGAGAAAACTCAAGTTCAGGAGGTGAAGTAATTTCCCCAAGGTCTTGCAATTATCAAGTGCCCCTGCCAGGCTTCAAGCCAGGGCCCCAGGACCCCAGGGGCCGGGATCTTACAGTGGTTATTCCATGGATGGTCTGTGAGGAAGCCTTATGTGCCTCCCCCTGCTTTTCCCTTGAAGAGTGATTGGAAATAATTGGAACTGTCATTGGAAGTAATGAGAAGTGACAGAGGTTGGGTTAGAAGGCCTATCGCTCCAAGTCTGAACAATCTCCACAAACTCAAGCCTAAATTTAAACAATGAAGTCACAAAACAATTTCCCTCTCAGGGATTTGATATTTCCTCCCTCTCCCCACCAACCTAGAAAAGAAATAAGAATGTCAGGAACCGAGTCTCTGTTCCATAGTATGGATTTCTTCTGGAACAACAACAACAAAAATCCCTTTTCATCCTATTAGATTTCCTTGTAGAGGAATACTACACAAAGACCACCATTATTAATTAAGAGATCCAGATTCCCTGATACAATGCTTTCTCTTCCTTTTTTATCATCCCATGAGGGATGAGGCAATAGAGGTCACTACATGGCTGGCAGGTTGTGATGAAGAATGAGACCATAACTTTCCACAGGCAAGGACACTGGGAGATGCAATCCGGCTAGGAAGCACCTGGCAGAGCGCCAAGGACACACACTGATGAATCCATCCTTTCCAATGAGGACATAGACACCCATTGCCCCATCAGCCACTTACTTAACGTGACCCTCGCTAATGCAAGTGCTGTGAGGGACACACGCAAATCAGACCCAATCCCTGAAGACCATCTCCCAGATAACGTGATTATGCTGTTTCCTCCCTGGAACCCCAGAAACCCTGGTACTTTCCTCCAGATCACTCCCCCTCTGTGTGCAACTCCTTGTTTGTGTTTCCCCCTGTGGTGAGTTCTTGGGTAAACTGTGATTGACCTGGAATCTCAGAGCCTCGCTTAGGACCTGAGCTCATCCCTTCATCATTGTTCTGTGAGAGAAAATGTGAATGAAGAAGGAAAGTAGTGCTATAGATGTAAGTGCTAGATGGTTACTGAAAAAAAAAAGAAAAGAAAAGATGCCATCCTTCAGCAGAATGAGCTGAGGGGCTGCTCTGTAGATCCAGGTCAGTTTAGTTTAGCTTTTCATTCTCTGCTACTTCTTACTCTATCCTCTATCCTCTTCTTCCTACTTTACTCTCTAACCTCCATCTTCCTTTCCTTCTCCTCCTCTCCTCTTCCCTGATTCTCCATCCTCCTCTTTTACCTCCACCCTTTCTCTCTTCCTCCACTTCCTGCTCCCATCCTCCTTCTCCATGGCTTTTTTTTTTTTTTTTTTTTTTTTTTTGGGTCCGGTCGTGGGGCCTGAACTCTGGGCCTGGGTGCTGTCCCTCAGCTCTTCAGCTCAAGGCTAGCACTCTACTACTTGAGCCACAGCGCCACTTCCGGCTTTTTTCTTTTTGCTTATGTGGTGCTGAGGAATCGAACCCAGGGCCTCAGGCATGCAAGGCAAGCACTCTACCACTGAGCCACCTTCCCAGCCCCCTCTCCATGGCTTTTGTGACAGCTCCAGATCCCCTGTTTTACCTCTTTAGAAAAGCTTCCCATCCTCCACACCAACTAGGTAACCATTCTGGAGATAGTTGCCCATTTTCTCCTCTAATTAGAAGAAAGAGGCCTAAAAGAAACAGCATTCTCCTTGCCTTCTCCCGAGACAGAGACATTTTAGACTTATTACCACCAGACTGTGGCAGAGACGACCCACGCAGGGATCCAGCTGATGGTTACTCACAGTATAAAGAGTTGACTTCAGCATTCTTCCCATTGTGACGTCTATGGGATGCTAAAGGAAACAAATGTTCATTTTTTTTCTAGAATCCAGACAATTGGAAAGCTCAGATAACCAGAACTCTTTTTTTTTGGGGGGGGGCAAGAGGAGAGTAGAGGGAAAGTACAATCTGCATTTCTTCTTTAGAAAACAAGAAACTCAGTACTGATGAAAACATAGGTTTAACTAAAAAAAAAAATCAACCTGCAAGTCCCCACACTATGCACCAGAGCCCAGGACCATGTGCTAATGAAGATTTCTGCATCCTCTCCCCCCTTCCCCCAGGACAGCAAGAGGCCTTTAACTAGTTAGGAGGAACTGACATGTATGTGTGATATGTGTACCAGGTTGCTTATAAACAGTAATCATCAATCCAATAACCATTTGACCAGAGCAGGGGCAGTGGGGTGGTTGATAAATGTTCCAAAAGAATTTTCCACTTGGGGATTTACGAGTTGGCATCTTCAACGAAGCCTGGGCTTCAGCAGGACCTCCTACTGGTAGAACATTGAGTCCTGGTAAATGGGAAGCACATGGTCTTGGGAACCAGGAGTTCCAGGTTGGTGTCCTAGCTCATCTGTTTCCTAACAGGGTATTATTATTGTTGTTGTTATTATTTTACTGTGGTTTGTACTCAAGGCCTTGCGCTTGCTCTATTCTCTGAGCTATACCCCTGCTGTAAGGGGGCATACTCTTAAGCTCATCTTACTTGTTGAGCCATAGTCTACTTACTTGTAAAATACAGTAATAATGACATCTATTCTCAGCGCATGATGAGGAGTATATAAGGTGTGTGAATATATTTTGTAAACTGCTGACGTTTGTACAAATGTTTGAAATTAACTCTACCAATGATACCATTCCTGTGAATATAATTCTCTCTTGGGGTACAGATGAGCTAATAATACACAATTCATGTTTCAAAGCACAACCACAAATTCAAATCCAGCAAGAAGTCCATTTCTGGGTGTAAATGATGGCTTTATTTTTTACACAGAAGAAAATGTGTAACACTTACACAATAAACCCTTCTCCAGAGTCTCTCTTGAGTGTCCATGTTTCCTGGAGGTTTTTGTTTTTGTTTGGTTTTATATTTTTTGGAGTCCAAGCCTTGCTGTGCAGCCCAGGCCAACCTGGAACTCACAATACTCCTGCCTTCCCACCCCAATGCTGGAATTACAAACAAACCCCAGCACACTTGGCTTCTGGGGTTCTTTTACAGTTAACTGTTTCGTATGACATCTTTGGGGTAAGAATTTCAGTCACTGAACTTCCTGGACAGGGAGCTGTCATCATTTCCTACATTTTAGTGATATTCCTTGGCCCACAGAACCACAGGACACTTCCAGGATGGAGTAGCAATGCTCTCCATATTAGTGGCTTGGGTTTTCTGGGTTTATAATCATATGCTACAGGAAGTGGCACTGTAGCTCAAGTGATAGAGCACTCACCTTGAGCTGAAGAGCTGAGGGACAGCGCCCAGGCCCAGAGTTCAAGCCCCACGACCGACCCAAACAAAAAAAATCTGCCTCTTCATATAATCATATGCTACAAATGGACAGTGCCTGAAAACATTAATAAGGCTTGCTATATTAATAATTAGTGTTCCTGATCACAACTGTATCTTCACCAGCTAGCAAATTCTTAGAATCCAAAATTTCAGAAAAGCTGGTGGCTCATGCTTGTAATTCTAGCTACTCAGGAGGCTGAGATCTGAGGATCATGATTCAAAGCCAGCCAAGGCAGAAAATTCCCATGAAACTCATCTCCAATTAGCCACTTAAAAACTTGGAAGTGGTGCTGTGACTCAAAGTGGTAGAACACTACTCTGAGAAAAAGAGCTCAGGGTAGTTCAAACCCCACAACCATCCCCTACCCCCTAAAAAACCTTAGAGTATGTTAGTGATATAAGAAAACACAGCAATAACCTCAGTATTATATCTCATTTTACAAAGGGTCAGAGTGGTATGATTTGCCTGGAATAACACGGCAAAATTTATGAAGGGATTAGAACCATCCATTTCTAGGTTGTTCCTTGTATGCACACAACTACTTCTTTGGAGCATAGATTCCTTTTCTCTTAATACATCAGCCATCAAACATGACACTTTAGAATGTCTCTGGGATTTCCAGTTATGATGGCTAAATTGAAATGTTACGACATTTGCCCTATTTTTCAAGCAATTTCCCAACATAAAAACCATGCCAATTATTCAGCATTTAGCTCATTTAACTGAAGCATTAGAAGGCAACTATGACTGTAAAGCTTTAACTACATGAGCTGAAAAGGAGGGAAGGAAAGATATTTTTCTATTTTAAGAATGTATGACAGGATACAGCATGAAGTTAGGGTCCTGGTCTTGGTCCTTCTATTAAACTGTATGGTGTAGTCTTAACCAAGACTCTCAGTTTTGTTTTCTCTTCTTCTTAAAAGAATGAGTAGATTAAAATTGCAACAACAAAAAATGTAGAGGAGGGGAGGTAGCAGGGAGAATAAGAGTATAGAGGGGACAATTATGATCACAGCACATTATATCACAATGAAACCTCAATATAATTAATATATAATAGAAATGTAATAATAGAAATAATAGAAATATCACAATGAAACCTCCACAATTAATATATAATAGAAATATAATAATAGAAATGCAAAATTAAGTTAAGAATCTTAGAAAGAAGAGGTAGATTTAGATCAAGGATGGCCTTGAGTTCCAAGGAAGAGTACCAGGTCAACAAGCCCCTAGAAATGACTAACAGAATCGGAGATGCATGTGTGTCTTCCAAGAAGTGGTTTTGTAATTGTCATCAGATTCTCTGGGGAAAGGGGGAGATATGAAACTCAAAATGCTAACGAACAGTGATTTAGGTAGACTCTTAGCTTTTCCCTAGTTCTGACCATCTTTAGCTCTAAAAAGTGTGTCTAGTTCATTATCATTAGCTACACTCCTGAAATTACACTGGTATGTATAGTGCCCAGCTCAGCACAAAACAGGACTAGGATGAGAAGAGGCATGAGCTTGCCAGTGCTATCATTATCAGGACCATATCCTCAAGGTGGGCTGATGAGGGAAGACATGGGAGGCTACTGCCATCTGTCATTATCCTGCAGAACAAATAGACTTCTGCAGCAGACCTTCACAAGATCGTATTCTGGGAAACCAAGCTCCTCCATCTCAGAACGAAGAGTTTAGCAATAAGGATTACCAAACATTTTTGGAAGAGTTGGGAAAGACCATAAAATTACAGAAGCCTTGAATTCAAGATGCACCCATCCTGTCCTCCATTTTACAGGCACGCAGAACCACAACCCAGAGGTCTTGCATGTAAAATCCCAAGCCCAAGCTCCTTTGTCCCATCAGATAGCAATGTGTAGGACAGAGGCTAGAGGTCAGGCAAGTCATGAATACAGCAGCTATTACAAAGTCCAGGAGATGCTATGGTGGAAGAATGAAACACTAAACAGCAAAGACAGGAGCAGGGAAATGGTCAAAGGAGGGGCTGGCTCCCCTTTATCCTCCCTCATACCAGGTAGGCATTCATGTCACTTGTTGGCAGGTCCAGAAGGTGGCCATCTTTGTTCATCCTAGGAACCCTCTTGGCCCTCCCAAGCCTCCTCCCACCCTGTTCAATCAGAATTAGATGCAGTTCAAGAACTCCCCCCTCTTTAAAGGACAGTATATGATTTTAGGATCCATTTGTACACTTTGTATAAATCTTGGGGTAAGAATTTCGGATACTGAACTTCCTGGACAGGGAGCTCTCATCATTTGCTGCATCTTAATGATATTCCTTGGCCCAGAGAACCACAGGATGGAGTAGCAATGCTTTCTTCATATTAGTGGGTTGGCTTTTCTGGGTTAATAATCATTTGCCACAAGTGGCTTTGCTAAGGCAGCCCAAAGTACACTATAGCTCAAAAGCACTTTGTAAATAGGGGCTTAGCGTAGCCTGCAGCATTCTTCTCCTGGTGGGCTCCTGACCCCTGCAGGATGTCATTTGGAGAGGAGTTCCCTTAGTCTTGATTCCCTCTGATGCTCTCTTACTTGTATAGTTTAATCAATGTAGAGCTGGGATGTCACATGTCTGAGAATGCCCAATAGAGTCCTAGATGTGTATGAGAGATGAGAAGCCAATTATACAGAATCGCAGGCCATCTGAGTACTTACAAAGAGAGCCAGGAAGAAATCAAGGGAGTAGCTCTTATGATGTTCTACAAGATTCCACCTCGCAAATTATGTTCTCCCCAAAAGAATGACTACACATAGTAGGCACTCAACAAAGAAAAACAATGAATCCATGACCTTTTAACCCATCGCTCCATTAGATGACCACCGATGCTCACATCTAGGGCCATAACTGATTTCAACTGACTCTGGAGGCCAGAGCCATTTTCACCTTTCACTGAGAGCGCTACTCAACCTCCAGTCAGATCCCATCCCTGCTGCTTGTAAGCTATGGCCTTGAGCAAGTTATCTGACCTCTGTCCACCCCGAGTTTCTCATAACAGGTAGTGAGCCGGGTTGGTGTGAAATAAAGGCACTAGCAAAGTACCGTACACAAAATGCTCAGTATGTTAAGGATTTTATAGAGGCTGTTTTGAATAGGCCAGTGTGAAATTCGATTCTCCTGCACATCTGGTCATTGGTAGCTTAGCAGAGGAGGCCTGTAAGGAAAACACATGTGTCGTCCAGCTAGGCCATACGTGCATACAAGGATTGCAGTACTTGGCCAGTATCTTGAAGAGCTCAGAGAACACCCCTCCCTCCCCCTCCCTGCCTCCTCCTCTTGAGCAATAACTTAGGTAAGGCCACCTCTTCCTTTCTTCTAGCTTGGGTGGTTACCGGCCAGAGGGGGCCCTACACAAGCGTGTTAGTGGGTTTGTAAGGCTTCCAAAAGACAGGGCTCTCAGAGTACCCCAAAGGGCACTCTTTAGAACCATTTCCTTTTGTTCACAGACTTGGGGCATCGGCCTCCCTCCAGAACAGAAGAGCCTGGAGAGCCATCTAGTTTTCTTGCTTGAGAGCTCAGAATGAAGCCCTCACAGTGAGTAAGCCATCCCAGCTTACCTGCCTCGTCCTTTCAAGTCCTGTGGCCCCACGTCCTGGGTAGTGCTGCTCACTGTCCCCACAGCTGGCTAGCCCTGGCATCCTCTGAACTCTAGATCACTGCGCCTTCTCTTTCTAGGTGGGTACCGCCCTTGGTTCCATGCAACTTTTGTTCAACTCTTTCCCCTGCCTTCCTGCCCTGGCCCTCAGAGACTCTCTGTCTCCCTCCTCTTTCTGCGGATCTCACACATTCCTGCTCTAACTCTCCTATAAGCATGCCGGTGTCCAGTCCAGGTGCCCCGGCCGGTGCATTAGGGCTGGGGGCCCCAGACACAGGCTTGGTGTGGAGGAGACTGCCAGCGGGGCCCCTCCTGTCTCCAGTGGGAAGTAGTGGCTGCCGTTTTTCTTTGCCTCCTCTGCTCCATTTGTTCTGTTGGCTTCACCCTTTCTTTCTCAGCCTCCCTCCTTTGGCTCTCCACACTCCCTCCCATTCTCCTCCATTCTCTCTCCTTCCCTCTCTTTCCCATTCTTTCCTTCCCAATGTCCCTTTCTGCCCGGGCGCCTTCCCCAGGCGCCTTTTGCTCTACCCTTTTATCCCCTTTCTTTCCCTCTCGGCCCTGTCTCCCCCCCTTCCACCCCCCCTCCACCCCTCTCCACCCCCCTCCACCCCCCTCCAACACATCTGTTTCCAATCTGACCGTTCCGAGGCTCCCATTTGAAACAAAAAGCTCCCCACCCGCAGGAACCTGGGCAGAAATTCCTGGAGGAGCCCTTCCTCCTCCAGCGCTCCAGTTTACCGCACACACTCCCGGGAGCCAGCCCTGCCCGGCGCGCACCTCCACGCCAGGGCCAAGCAGGTCCCTGCCAAACTCGCCCGGGAAACGCCCCCACCCCCGGCCGGCTGCAGGGCCCAGATGTGTGAGACATCGTTGATGGCCGACTGGGCGGTCCTCGGCTCCCAGATGCGCTTCTCCAAGGCTGGGTGGCGGGGACCGGGAGGTTGGCACCCTGCGGGGCGGCAGGGACAATCGGCCCCACGACACTCCTCCCCGGGACGCTGGACCGCGGGCTGCCCGGGGGCCGCGCAAACTCCCACCGTCCCCGAGCACTCACCTAGCCAGAGGAGGAGGAAGGGGGACATGCTGGTCCCCGGCCGCGGGGCACTTCCCCGCTCCGCGCTGCCTGGCTGCGGGGCGGTTCGGCGCCGCCGGCGGACCTTTGGCGAGCTGGGCGCGGTGCCTCGGGGTGCGCGCTGGGGACCGCAGCCATGTGCGGGCGCGGGAGCCAGCTCCGCGCTGGGCGCCCCCCGCGCCCCGTGCAGGGGTCCCCGCGCCCCTTGTTCCGGCCACGGAGGGCTCCTAGTGCCTAGCCCACCGGCTCACACCCAGACGGGAGCTGGGTCCGGGTCCACGAGGAAAAGGCGAGGCTGAAGGCGCTACCGCTTTGTGGAACACTTTTCCCTGTTTGGAAAGAAATACGAGTGGAGAAAGAGAAAAAAATGAGCTGGAACCACATGGCTGCTTCCTACCGCAGCCCCTCCTTCTCCCCTCCCTCCTCCCGCGCCCGCCCTCCTTCTCTCCCTCCCCGCGTTTGGGGTGAGCCGCGGGGGCTGCTCGGCCGGAGAGGAGCGCTGGCGGGGCAGAGCCCCAGCTCTGGCTCGGGAGGGACGGCGAGGGGTTTTGGGGCGCTCCGGGGACGGCGCCACCGCGGGAGGCGCGCCATGCAGGATTGATTCTGTGTAGGAGAGAATCCCTAACACTTGGGCAAGAATCCGCCACCAGGCCTTCTCCCTTCTCGGTCCCTCTCTTCTCAGTCCGCCTGTCTGTCTCCTCCTACCAGCTCCCTGCTCTTTTCATTCTTCTTGCCGCCCCTTCTGTCTTCTCCCTTCCGTCCTTTCCTCATTCCTTTCTTCCCCCTGTTGTGCGGTTGGGTCAAGGCGAAGCTACCAGACCACCATATCAACCACCGGGCTGTCTAGGTGGGGTCTTTAAGATGGTCGCCTACTGGTGTGATTGCTGCTTGTCTGATTTCATTGCCTGTTTTGGCATCTTTCTGTCACGCTGCCTGCCTTTCCCTTGGCCTTTGGCAGTGTATCTTTCTCTGCTCTCAATCTTGACAATAGCCTCCCCAGAACTCAGCTAGCCACCAAGCCAGGGAAGTGGGACTCCAGCTCAGGGGAATAGGGTGCCTTAAGAGGCATTGGAACAAATGACATTGCATGTGGCCCTGGATAAAACCTGTTCGCAATCCCTTGAGAAAGAAGAGGGGCCAGAGGGAATAGAAGTCCTTCCACTCCAGGGACCTCAGCAGGAGACATGCCCTGCAGAGGTGGAGGAGCATGCACATCCCTGCTGTGCACCCCCAGTGCTGGGTCTGCTAGGGAGGAAAACACAGGGGTGAGGGGGGGTCACACTCAAGTCTTGACCCATTCTACACTTTGTCCTGGGCCTCCCAGAAATCCTCCTGCACTCTCTCTCTCTGGTCCTAGGCTTATGATGTCTCTGGAGGGTGGGGTAAGGATGCTCACCTTCAGCCTAGATTGGGAGCTGGGACAAAAGCCAGAGAAGCAGGGCTGCAACTGGAGGGATGAAGCCCTCCAGGGCTAGTCAGCTGAGGAATCACACGTTCGTTCACGTTATCTCCCCAGCCCTCTCACCAGTGCCCCAAGTCTTCTCTAACTGGCCTTGCCCTGCCTGGTTGTACTACTACTAATAATAGGAATCCCTTTTCATAGGTGAGGGAAACAGAAGCCAAGAAAGGAGGTGCTGGTGAGTCGTACCTGCAATCCTAGCTACTCAGGATGCTGAGATCTAAGGGTCATGGTTCGAAGCCGGTCCAGGCAGACAAATCCAAGAGACTCTTCAGTTAACCAGCAAAATGCTCAAAGTGGAAGTGTGGCTGAAGTGTTAGAGCACTAGCCTTGAGAAGAAAAAAGAAAGCCAAGGAAGACTGTGAGGCTCCAAATTCCAGCCTCAGTACTGACACACACGCTCAAGCAAGAAAGTGCAGAATGCTGTGGAGGTGATGGCAGGAGATGCCCAGGGGGAGGGCCTGGAAGCAAAGTCTACACTGGAGGGGGAGAGGCAGTGGAAGGAAGTTCATCACTGCCCATCTCACAGCATAGCCAGGCACCGCGGCCCACATCTTCTCATCCTCTGGGGTTCTAAATCTACCTGTGTTCCTCACAAGAGGAAGGCACGTGGTCATGAGCACATGGAGGAGGAAGAGGTGGAGGTGGCAAGTTTGGGTTTCAGCAAGTCCCTTCATTTTTGCCGAGCCTTCCTTTCCTCTGTGCCTAACACCGTTAGGAATAAGTGGATTTGCGCCTGCCGCAGTGTCTAACACATCAGGAACCTGGTAAATATTTGTTCCCACAAAAAAAGTAAAGCGGAGTTTATAGCATTCTTCTCTCTGTGTTAGGACCAGCCAAGTGCAGTCTCATTTACTTTTTCTATTAAAACAAGGTTGTCTTGATATACTCCTTCCTGTCCTGCGAGGATGCTTCTCAACTTGGCTGTGCAATGTGTTGCTTCTTTTTATGGATGGACAGTAAGAGGCCCCAGCTGGCTTCCAAGGTCTTGCCTGGAAAACTTTCATTAGACTGTGTCTGAGACCATGTGCAAGAGAGGATAAGGAGTAAGACATTCTCATGGTAAAGAAAGCGGCTGCTCAGGGCTGGGAAGGTGGCTCAGTGGTAGAGCGCTTGCCTTGCATGCCTGAGGCCCTGGGTTCGATTCCTCAGCACCACATAAGCAAAAAGAAAAAAGCCGGAAGTGGCGCTGTGGCTCAAGTAAGTGGTAGAGTGCTAGCCTTGAGCTGAAGAGCTAAGGGACAGCGCCCAGGCCCAGAGTTCAGGCCCCATGACCAGACCTCCCCCACCCCCCAAAAAAGCGGCTGCTCAGTTCCCAGAGGTCAGAAGAGGACTGGGTGGGTCCTGTTCTCCCACACATGAGGTGAGGACAGTCCCCAGCCCCCTGACATGGTCAGTAGAGAAGGCAAGAACTGTGAATGTGGTGTATTCTGTTAGCTGTTGATAGGTGAAGAAAAGGTCTCACCCCATCTGCCTGCCAGTCCCCAGGATGCAGGCTGTCCCTCCACCTGGTCAAAGTTCCTTTGTTTTGTTTAGCTTTGTTTTGTGCCAGTCCTGGGGCTTGAACCCATGTGCTGTCCCTGAGCTTTTCTTTTGCTCAAGGCTGGTGCTCTACCACTTGAGTCACAGCTCTGCTTCTATATGCATGTGTGTGTGTGTGTGTGTGTGTGTGTGTGTGTGTGTGTGTGTGTGTGTGTGTGTGTGTGTGTGTGTGTTTAATTGGAGATGAGTCTCATGGACTGGGTTGGCTTTGTACTGAGATATTATTTTAGCCTCCAAAGTAGTTAGGATTACAGACATGAGCCACTGGCACCACACAACACCTGGTTGAGTTTTGAAGGACTCAAAACCCAATAGCGAAGGTTGCCATAGCTGAAGAGCCTCAGGACTCTGCTGAGCTTTCCACCCTCTTCCAGGAGGTCAGCTAGGCCGGGTTCCCATCTCCTGTCACATACTACTCTCAGTTTCTATAGGGAAATACCTCAGAGAGGCAGTTCAGCCTTGGAGGAAGATAGGATAATTTTGAATTTCAACTACTTTCTAACTGTGCTTAACTTGGGCACAGTTCTTAAATTTTCACTCCCTGTTCTATTTCTTTGTTCAGAAGACTTCTGGAAACTGTATAAAGAAAGCAATGTACACCTTGTTTCTCATAAAATTAGTATTAACTTGAATTAGTTCAACAATGTGTGTTCTGAATGAATGCAGTAATGTGTGTACTGAATGAATGCAACAGTACATCCTGGATGTAACACTATATCTTCAAATGCGATAATGTATGCTCTGAATGAATGAGACAATGTACCCTAAGTGTAACAGTATTTCTGGATGCAACAATATCTGCTGTGAATAATGCTACAGTGTATCCCTGAATGATTGCAACATTGTTCTGACTCTTCAATACCTTGTACCTGTATCTACAGACAGCGATCTTCCTTTAGAAGTAAAGATCATTTCTTAAACCAGATGTGGTGGCCCTTCTAGAAGCTGAGGCAGGAATATATAGAGTTTGAGGACAGCCTGGTCTATATATGGAGACCGTGTTTCAAAGTAAATAACCAGTTTTTAAAAATTAAAATACTATCTTCTGCTCTCCTGTTCTCACATCATTTCCTATCTGAGATGATATTTAAAAAAATATATAGACCATTAGCCAGGCACTGGTGGCTCATATCTATAATCCTAGTTATTTAAGAGGCTGAGATCTGAGGATCTTGATTTGAAGCCAGCTCAGATAGGAAAAGTCCATGTGGCTTTTACCTCTAATTAACCACCAAGCCTCTCCCCCTCCTGCAAAACAAAACAAAACAACAAACCCCAAAACAAAAACAGAAATGGTGCTGTGAGGCAAGTGGTGGAACACTAGCTTTGAGCAAAACAATTCAGAGAGAGCCCAGGCCACGAGTTCAAGCCCCACTACTGGCACAAAAGAAAAATAAAAAAGAACAACACCAACACTAGCCAAGCAAGCATGGGTGGCTCATCCCTGTAATCCTAGCTACTCAGGAAGCCGATAGCTGAGGATCATGGTTTCAAATCAGCCTGGGTAGAAAAGTCTGCGAGATTCTTATCTCCAATTAACCACCAAAAAGCTGGAAGTAGAGCTGTGGTTCAAGTTTTAAGAGTACCAGCCTTGAACATAAAAGCTAAGGGTTAGTACCAGGTCTTGAGTTCAAGCACCAGTACAAAGAAAAGGAGGAGAAGGAAGGAGGCAGAGGAGGAGGAAGGAGAAGGAAGAGGAGGAGGCAGCCTTTTTAGTTCCTAATTTTCAGAATTACCCTCAAAACAGGCTGGCAGAGGGAGCCAGAGAGGGAGGGGTGAGAAGGTTAACTACATCTCTGATTGTTTAATTGAAAGGAGCATTGAGGTGTCTGATCGGACTTGTTTCCAGCTCAGAGAGGAACACAGGCAGGGACACACAGCTAGATGACGGTGAGGAGGCATATGGACCCCAGTCCAACTCCTGGCTTAGGGCTCCTGCTACCCCTCCCACAGACATGCTGTCATTTCTCAGTGACTTCTTCCCATGAGCATCTGCTGGGTGACCACACCCAGGCTGGCTTCATTCTCTGGCCAAACCATGATGTGGGGGATTTTTTTTTTTTTTTTCCAAGGCAGAGTCGTCTCTCTGTCGCTACGTAGGCAGGGTACTGAAGTCACCAATCAGAAGACAGTAATAGTTTTGCTCTTGCTGGCTGGGGAAGGGAAACTTGCTGTTCACAGGAGCAATCGTGTTCCATGCATTTAGGCCTAAACCATGTGTTCCAGCCTGGAAGTCTGCGTTCACCAGCAAGTTAACTTCCTTTCCATCTAACTCCTCCTTTTGCAGACAGAGACCCATCCAGGCTGTCTCAGAGTCATGCTCGTTAGAGGCTGAGCCACATTTGCAACCCCACTGCCTAGAGATGGGCTTCCTGCTCTTTCTAGAGTGAGGAAAAGATCACACAGTACATCTTTGTCATTTTCTTATAACTCAGAAACAAGAACAGAAAACCCCATAGCATGCACTGACAAAAACAGGTGTGCTGGGGCTTAGAGAAGAGCTGGGCTTTCTTTGTTCTTAGTAATGGACGAGGCCCAGTTGAAGCTGTAGAACAACATGGAAGACATGCCCGGGAAGCCTGATGAGGCCTGGGGTTCTCCCTGCGGGGGAAGTGTAGTTTGTGGCTGGGATGTTACAAGCTGTCACTGCTCATTGACAAGACTGATGTCCGCAGTGGCCAAGCTTAGGAGGTGGGAAGGGAGGAGGAAGCTCTCTCCCTCCCTTTTACTTCAACTGCCAGCCTTTCCCACAGATAGCCATATGACCAGCTCATCTTCCTTGACAATACTGTTCCCAGGAGGTGTGAGGATGTATATGACAGCCGTGGCTTGAAGTCAGTGTTCAGGAGAGCGGAGGGGGTGAGCGGGAAGACCAGGAAGTAGGATTTCAGCCAATCAGCTTGGAGCTCTCAAGGACCACCCCTACTGAACCAGCTTGAACAAATTAGGCACCTCCCTGTGTCTCTGTTGTTTATCTGAAGGAAAGAAGGATGCTAGTGCCTTGTAAACTCTCACATTCTTTGAGAATGATTAGGAGTTGTGGGGGCCTAGCTGGATTCCATCATGCTGTGAACCCCATGCTGCTCACTTGCAGCAGAGAATCCATCAGTCGACAAGGGTTACATTTAGTCCCATGCAGGGCTCAAGAGAGACCAGACTCATGGCTGGCCTCCCCCCTGACTCCCAGAGGATGTGTCAGGAAGATACTGGCTGACCCATCTCTTTTCAATTCATTCTTGCCCACCATTATCACCAGGGCTGGAAAGACTTCCACACTCTCCATGGCCTTCAGGGAAGAGTTGTAGCCAGTTAGGCACAAGAGAAGACTGCTATTTTATATGTATTATAAACTAGAATTGGATTTTGCCTCTGAAGCAGCAGCATCCAATTTAAAGGAGTGGGGATATACACTATGCTTCTGTGTGTGTGTGTGTGTGTGTGTGTGTGTGTGTGTGTGTGTGTGTGTGTGTGTGTGTGTGTGTGTGGTGGCACTTGTTAGGCAGGTGCTCTACCATTTGAGCCACACCCTGGAGCCTTTCTGACTTTAGCTACTTTTATTATTATTAGTAATAGTAGTAATAGTACTGATACTGAAGCTTGAACTCAGGACCTGGTTATTGTCCCTTGGCTTTTTCCCTTAGGGATATCTGCTCTACCACTTGAGCCACAGCTCCACTTCTAGCTTTTATTTAAGGTGGCTAAATGGAGGCTCGCAGGCTTCCCTGCCCAGGCTGGCTTTGAATTGACATCATCAGATCTCAGCCTCCTGAGTAGCTGGGATTACAGGCATGAGCCACCAGAACTTTGCTTTTCAGGTAGTCTCTCATGTTTGTCCAAGGCCAATCTCAGACCACAATACTCCTACCCAGGCCTCCTGTGTAGCTGAGTTTTACAGGCAAATTCCAGCAAAACCAGTTTGTCGGTTAAGATGCGGTCTTGCTACCTTTTTGCTCTACAGGCCTCAAACCATGATCCTCTCCATCTCTACCTCCTGAGAAGTTGGGATTACAGACATATTCCACCACATCTGGCCCTGTAGTTTCTCCCAAACCACAGAATGGGAACTAAATGTTAGTGTCAGCTGTATAATTGTAACGCTGGAGATGATCAGACATAATCATAGCTGTTGTCACAGAGACCTTTTCTCTGAAATGGGCGCGCATGGACAAAGGATGAAGAGGGCAGGCCAGGCATTGGGACCTCACATGTGTAATCCTGGCTGCTCTGGGGCTGAGATCTGAGGACTGGGTTCAATCTTTCTGGCCTGGGCAGAAATGTCTACGAAATTCTTTTTTTTTTGGGTGGGGGGATCCGGTCATGGGGCTTGAACTCTGGGCCCTCAGCTCTTCAGCTCAAGGCTAGCGCTCTACCACTTGAGCCACAGCGCCACTTCCTGCTTTTTTTTCTTTTTGCTTATGTGGTGCTGGGGAATTGAACTGAGGGCCTCATGCATGCAAGGCAAGCGCTCTACCACTGAGCCACCTTCCCAGCCCTACGAAATTCTTATCTTCAATTAACCAGCCCCAAATTTGGAAATGTAGCCGTGGCTCAAGTAGTAGAAAGCTAGTCTTAGATGAAACAGCTAAAGGCAGTACTCAGGCCCTGAGTTCAAGCCTGAGTACTAGCACATACACACACAAAGAAAAAAGAAAAGGAAGGAAGGAAGGAGGGAGGGAGGGAGGGAGGGAGGGAGGGACAGAGGGAAGGAAGAAAGGAAGGAAAAAATAAAGGAAAAGGAAAAGAAAAAGGAAGACAGGCACCTGTGGCTCACACCTGTAATCCTACCTACTCAGGAGGCTGAGATCTGGGGCTGGTGGTTTGAAGCCAGCCCAGGTGGAAAAAGTCTCCATGAGGCTCTTATGTCTAATTAACCACCAGAAAACTGGAAGGGGGGCTGAGGCTCCAAGGCGGTAAAGTGCTAGCCTTGAGCAAAAGAGCTAAGGGACTGTGTCCAGGCCCTGAGTTCAGGCTCCATGACAAAAGTAAAACCCCCAAACCAAACAACAACAACAAAAAACATGAAAAAGAAAAAGAAATGATTAAGTTGGGCTGGTGGGCTCGGTGGCACAGCACTACCGTATGCGGTGCCCTGGATTTGACCCCCGCATGGCAAATAAAGTTGTTGTTTTTTTTTAAAAGAAGTTTGGCTAAGTTTTATGTGATAGTTTATCACAATAAAAGGAAGTCGTCCACCTACGACATCAATTCCTTAGAAATAAGAGCCTTGCTGCTAAACTGTCCAGCACCGTGTAAGTAGGCTGCCCTCACCGCCCTCCCCTCTCAGCCTCTCAGGTGCTGAAATTCCAGCAGTGTACCACCACACTAGTCTTTGTTTCACATTTGAAGATCATCATGGTGGAATAAAAAGGTCAACATCTTATGTCAGAAATCTGCTTCCTAGTGATTTGCTCTTGCTCTGAGTGGCCTCAACTCTCCTTGTCATTGGAAGAATATTACCATACCTAGTCTGCCTATTTTACCAGGCAGATGTGAGTCTCTAAGTGGGTAATTTATGTGACTAGGCTTAGCAAACTCTGGAGCACTAAACAAATCTGAAAGAGTCTTAGAGATATGGATGAGGTTCTCTCTGGGACTTCTTGCTGTATTTTCCAACTTCTCTTGCCAAGAAGTTCCTCCTGTTACACCTACATTCCAGTAGGGTGTCAGCCAAGTTGAAAATAACCTTTCCACTGGAATGTTCACAGATCCCCAATTTAGAGACCCTTCCATCTGGATGGTGTCAGTGTGGACAGCAGAAACCCACAGCAATCAGTTTGGAACCACAAACTTTTAGGGCCAAGGACAGAATTCTTTTCCAGGTCCGGTTTGGTTTGAAATTCCTGGCTGTCATAGCAACCCCCAAAGCAAAAGGGACTGTTTAATGTTGTTTTAGGCCACAGCTGGGCCTCAGAATGCACCCAGGTTGGCTGGGATGAGCAGAGCTCTTGGTGATGGTGATGGAACCCAGCTCATACCTTGTTACACAGCCTCCAGCTCCTCACCAACCCCCTAGCCATCTTCATCCACAACACCATGGGGTCGGGGGGGGGGGAGTTCCCAGAGGGGAAGCTACCACCAGATGGAATTATCTCCACCACAGACAGACGTGGACGTGAACACCCACACCCCGGTGCAGATGTGTGAAGATAGCTTGGGGAGAGGGTGGCTAATGGCGTTTCCATGGCAACCATAAGCATCTCTGATGGGTCATCAGCTGCGCTCTGCTGACCTATTCAAACCCTGGCAACTGGGGGCTGTTTATCCCCAGGCTCTGGTGAGAGACCTAAAAATGTTCAAGTCCTAAATGGTGTTAGCTGGTTTCACTATTTAAACAAATTGGTAAAATTGAAGTGAGTAAATATCTGCCTCTCTGTTTTCCTTCCCTTCCTATTCTCCTGTCATCTGTATTTTCTGTCTTTCTCTGTTTCTAGCTCTCTGTACATCTCTGTGTCTCTTTCTTTCCCCTTCCCCTCTCTCCTCATTTTCCTCTCCGAATATCTACAAAGATGTATTATGTCTTTTCCATTAATTGGTACCTTGATGATTATAAAATTTTTATACCTTTGAAAACAATTTATAGCTGAGGTTTTTCTTTTTGCAACTATTTCTGATTATGGGCAGTGATTTCCAGGAAATTGTTTTTGGATGAAGTTTCAAAACCCAAAATGACACAAACATTGCAATATTTTTTCAGTAAAGGGTATATTTTAATATGTTTAAAATGATATGGTCTGGAGTCTCAAAGGAGTTGTGATATTTTCTCTCTCCCTCCCTCCCTCTTCGTATCTTTCTCCCTCCCTCTCCCCTCTCTCCTTCCTTCCTCTTTCTTTCTTTCTTTTCCTCTCTCTCTCTCCCTCTCCCTCTTCCTGTCTTTCTCTCTTTCTCTCTTTCTTTCTGTGAGTTGTGGGTCTTGAACCCAGGGCCAGGGAGCTGTCTCTGAGCTTCAGTGTGCTCAATGCTAGCACTCTACCACTTTGAGCCGCAGCAACACTTCTGGTTTTCTGGTGGTTAACTGGAGATACGAGAGTCTCACAGACTTTCTTGCTCTGGGCTGGCTTTGAACCACAACCCTCAGATCTCAGCCTCCTGAGTCGCTGGGATTATGGGTGTGAGCCACCAGCACCCAGCAAAGAGTCTTTTGTTTTTTGGGGAGGGGGAGGGGTTTAACTTTTTTTGCCTTTTCTTTTTTGGAACTGGAGGTTGAACCTAGGATAATGTTGCACTTGCTATGCAAGCACTTTGCCACAGAGCTACGTCCCAGCCCCCCTGCTCCCTTCTTATGAGTGGATTTTTTCCTCCTCTTTTCTTCCCCCCCTCCTCCTTTGTGTTCTTCTTTTTCTCTCCTGCTTCCTCCCTCTCCTGTCTCCCATTCATCCCTTTATACTTCATTCTTTCCCTTCTGTTCCTTTTCTTTCTCCTTCCTCTTTCTCTCTCTCTCTCTCTCCCTCTCTCTCTCCCTTCCTTCATTTTCTTTTCTGTCTCTGTCTGTCTCCCCCTACATAACTTCCTACCTTTTCCTTTCTTCCTTCTCTGTGGACTGATGGGCAGGCACCACGCTGTTCCTATTGGATTCTGGAGTAGTGTGGGATGGTGGAGAAGCTCCAGGCTTATGTCCTGATTGTTGGGATAAGGGTGCAGGCCTGTCACTGTCTGCCTCATCCCCAGGATCCTTCTTCATCTGTAAAATGTGCCAAGAACACTGGCTTCCAGAGACGTTTGTGAACATTAACTTTAGCCCGTCTAACAGGATATCAGTAAGTGCTGGTTGTCTGACTCTTGTTCTTCCATCAGTAGCTGCCTCATCACCAGCCCTCATGCAAACCTCATTGCTGTGCTCAGTTTACCACCCATGTAACAGTCTTCTAACCCCTATACAATCTGTAAGTGATTTCTTCCCTCCTTCCCTTATTCAGTCTGCCAGCCCTTACAGGCTCTGTGTGTGTGTGTGTGTGTGTGTGTGTGTGTGTGTGTGTGTGTGTGTGTGTGTGTGTGTGTGGTGTTGCATGGTACAGTGCTGAGGGCCTTGTGCATGCTAGACACCCTTGCTACCACTAAGTTGTAACCTCAGCTCAGTGACCATCTGGGGGCAGCTTCTTTATTCAAAGAATTAGGCTAGACATAGTATATATGGAATGTCCTGATGGAATTCACTTTTGCCCAACATTTTTGTTGTGTGACTTGAACTCTGGGCCTGGGCTTTTTCTGCTCAAGGCTAGTGCTCTACTACTTCAGCCACAGCTCTCCTTCTGGCTTTTGGGGAGATAAGAGTCTCACAGATTTTCCTGTTGGGGTTGGTTTCAAACTTTGATCCTTAGATCTCATCTTCCTGGATTACAGTCATGAGCCACTGGCTCCAATTCATTTTTTTTCTTTTGATGGAGAAGTTATTGTTTCATATGTGATGCAAATGGGGAGTAACATTTTCATGAGTTTATGAAAATAAACACAGGAATTTAAATTGGTGTCCCAAAGGGAGTTGCCTAATTTCTTTTCTTTTTGCCATATGCAATATTGGAGGAGATTTTGATGTTTTATGGGGCAGGTGACTTCTTACCATTTCGCAGTCTCTGCACACTTGGCTTGTCAACTTTCATCTCCTGAGAGCTCCAAGACCAAAAGTTTTATGGGCTCCTGGGATGGACTCATTCTTTCTTTTTTTCTGAGCCTTTGTCTGAACTGACACTTAAGTCCTAGACAACTTCCTACCCTCCTGACAGCTGCATTTCTTTCTCTTCTTACGATGCAATTCAAGGTCACTTTCCCTAGGAAGCTCTCTGTAAGTTAAGAAAACTTACTCTGGGAAGACTTGCATGATTTTGTATGTGACTTAACAGTGTATAAAGCTACCAAGCACATGTCTTACTTAGTATTGATTACAACTCTGAAAAGCATATGAGTCAAGAATTATTTCTAGTTTTCATCTACCACACAGGTGATGGAGCCTGACAGAGGCTAAGCAACTTGCCCCAAGCAACACAAATAAGTGGTTCTTTTGACCTTTCTTCTTTCCTTCCTTCTTTCCTGGCTTCTTTCCTCCCTTCCTCCTTTCCTCTCTCCATCCACCCTTTCTCTCTCTCCTTCTCTCTCCTGTTTCTTCTTTCTCTTCCTTTCCTTTACCTTTTTTCCTTCCTTCTTTCTTTCTTTCCTTCTTTCCTTCCTTCCTCCTTTCTTCCTTCCTCTCTTTTTCTTCTTTTTTCTCTTTCTTCTTTCTTTTTTTCTTGAATGCTTGCTTGCTTGCTTCCTCCCTCCTTCCATCCCTCCCTTCTCTCCCTCCCTCCTCCCTCTCTCTTTCCTTCTTTCTTTCTTTCCTTTCTTTCTTTCTTTTTCTTTCTTTCTTTCTCTTTCTTTCTTTCTTTCTTTCTTTCTTTCTTTCTTTCTTTCTTTCTTTCTTTCTTTCTTTCTTTCTATCTCTCTTCAGTAGTGGGAGCAAAACTCAGCAATCTGCTATCCTCGTCTGATTCAGTGTTGTTTTCTTTTGTTTGCTACATAGAGGCTGACACTTTTGCTCTGGTTGTCAGAAGCCCAAGGTCCTCCTCCTGCTCTTTCTTGAGTAGCTGATATTATAGGCATGTGCCCTCATGATTGGCCCATACTGGAATATTATTCTTATTTAGTCTCCTAAAGATTATTTAGGGCTAAGTTTTGTGGCTCAAGACTTCAATCTTAGCTACATGGGAGGTGGAGTTTGGGACATGAGAGTTCAAAGCCAGGCTGAGAAGGGGAAGAAGTTGAGAATCTCCATCTTAACCTGAGGCATGCCTGTCATCCTAATGAGAGGAGGTACAAATAGGAATAACAAAGTCTAGGCTGGCCCAGACATGAAGCAAGCTGCTGCTGCTGCTCCTCTTCCTCCTCCTCTTCTCCCTCCTCTTTTAAACAACCATTAGTAACTACTAAGGTTCCAGAAAACTCTATGTCAGTTTTAGGACCTCAGTTTGTCATTGTTACTTAGCTAGAATTCTAAAGGGTTAAAAGAAATCCTAGCACTTGACCTAAAAGCTCCTGGAATGCCTTTCTCTGGCAACATTTAACACCTCAAATGAAAATACACAAGCCCACTGGCATTGCAGTGAGGGCGCAGCAGTTCTTCACGCTTCTTTTGCCAACAAGATAACACTTTAATTTGAGCTTCTGACTTTTTCTCACCCTGGAGAGGAGGCAGGATAACTTTTCTTCTGGGCTCTGGGGGCCTCTGGTCCACCTCCAATGGTTTCCTTGCAGAGAATTGCCATGAGAATGCCCAGGAAGTATTCGACTTCTTCCTGCCCTTTTCAGTTCAAATTTCTGTCTATATAAGTTAGATGCAAAGGCCTTAGTATCTCTGTCTAGCTCTTTCTTTCACATATAATTAACTGTGTGTGTGTGTGTGTGTGTGTGTGTGTGTGTGTGTGTGTGTGTGTGTGTGTGTGTGTGTGTGTGTGTTGGTAGTGGTCAAGGGGCTTGAACTCAGGGCCTGGGAACTGTCCCAGAGCTTTATCACTCAAGGCTAGCATTCTACTGATTTGAGCCACAGCACCCCTTCTGGTTTTCTGGTGAATAAGTGGAGATAAGAATTTCATGGACTTTTCTGCCCTGGCTGGCTTTGAATAGTGATCCACAGATCTCAGCTCTTGAGTAACTAGGATAAGAGATACGAGCCACTGGCACCTGGCTTGACATTTTATTTATTTATTTATTTATTTAATCATGAGTTGCGCTAGGTTAAGACTAGTTCTGGCATTTTGCTGGTTGATTGAAGTGAAGAGTCTTTCAAATATGTCTTCCCAGGCTGGCTTGGAACCAGGATTATCAGATCTCAGCTTCCTGAGTAGCTAGGATTATTGCAGCCACCAGTGCTTGGCTGGTTTTCCCTTCCTTAGCCCCTTCCTGGATTGATTTATCTCAGTGCTCTGAAACATCCAGGGAGCCAGACCTTAGAACAGGAAGTGAGAAGTTAGAGTAGCAGAAAGCTCAGTCACAAGCCTGAAGGCCTGGGTGCTGCCGACGGGCCTTCAGCCTGGTCCTGGATACTCCTGGCTGAGTCCCTGCACCCTGACTAGACTGACTCACTTCCTCCAGGTCCAGCAGCTGCTGCATCCTCCACCATCCTCTGCCAGCTGTCCTGTCCTCTCCATGCTCATTACTGACCCTTCCTCTACGCAGTCCAGTTTGACGGATCAGGTGGCTCCCCAGCTGGGTGCTGGGGAGGCACAGATGGGCCTGCATGCGGCCCTGGCTCCAGGGACTCCCAGAAGCTCTGTCACTCATTTACTTAGAATAGTGATCAGCATCACAGGGTGATGGGTGACGGGTGAGCAGCTCCCTCTGCTTCCCAGTTTTCACACAAAGATCCTCTCCTCATTCAACCTGAAGGCAACGTCTTTACCCTGAAGGTGAGGATGTACATTTGTTGTCTTCCCAGGGTTGCCACGAGATAAATCTTCTTTCTCTGCCCTTCACCATGTCTCTTTATTTGGCCATGGGACCTTAGGACTCGGACTTTGGGTCTGGGTCTAAACCTGGTTTCACAAAGAGCTATACACATTATGGAGATTCTTCAGCGCTTCCTCTCCCAGTCCTGGGTCTCTTTGGGACCGTTTTACCATCTAGCATCAGGAACATTCTCACCTCCACTCTTCACCTTCCTCTTCCCCCCCCCCCCCCCCCCAGGCCTGCCCAGATGAACCTAGCTCTAGTTTCAAGGACAAGCCTCAGGCTTTCCTGTGTTCGTTCGCCTTCTTTGCTCCATCTGGAACTGCCTTCTGTTCCCTCCTTTGTCAGACTTCTCAGTGTTACTGATTCTTATGGCACTGGGTAAAGGCCTTTTTCTCTGTGAGGTCTCTTTCTTTCTTTCTTTTTTTACTCTGTTCAGCTGGAAATGGTCTTAAAACATTTTTATTAGTGCAGTGCTTCTGATTTCTCCTTATCAAAGCTGAACAACATAAAACAAAAGACTGATAACCACAGATTTCCAAACTGGCATTTAAATAACGTGATAGCTTATAGATATATAAAACGGTCTAAATCTAATTTGAACCCCACATTTCCAAGCATGTGATTAGGTGGAGAGGGAGAAGAGAATGAGGGTCTTTATCCACCTGTGGGGACTCTGAATTTGGGAGGAAGGCTCTGTGTGGAGAGGCTAAGGGACCCTAAGATCACTTCTACCCAGTGGCACTGCTTATTGGCCAGTGGGTGAAGTTTTGCTTGCGCGGTTTCCGTTGTAGAGCTCACTGGCACTATTACAATGGTGATGCTTGCTGTTTATTACAGAACCAGCTCAGGAGCAGTGGCCCTTAAAACCAGAAAGAATGTACACAGGGCTCTAATTTCTGCCTTCAGCCAAAAATGCTGTGATTTTATGATAGCAGTTATGGAAATTGTGGCTGCATTAGTAGTTGGGTTGAGAGCACTTAGACATTTAGAGATTATTAAAGTTGCTTCCTGAGGGAATAGTATTGTCTTTTTTACTTAGTGCCAGTCTCCTGTTGCAAATAAAATTTTTTGTATTTCATTACTAGGATGTAAGAATAAAAACAAAACTGGAAAATTGGGAAAGGAAAGATGAAGAAAGGAGGGAGATGAAAAAGAAGGCAGGAAGCCAAGAAAGATTGAAAGGGAAGGGAGGAAAATGAGAGGAGATACAGACAGAGAAAAGAAAAGCAATGTTTGGAAAGTGGAGTTGGGCCTCAGGGTAGCTGTAATGTTTGAACAATGCTAATAAGGCCCACAGATAGTATCTCCATTCATAAGTTTCTCTCATTCACTCAGGGAGCCATTGGGGGAGAGCAATGGAGAGACTGCATGGTTCAAGCCTCTTTATAATTAATTCAACAAATCTGGCTGCATATACAGCCTGTTCCAAGGTAGCTGGGAGTTTTCTCTAATTTTTTTTCACTGTGAATAAATGCTGACTGCCCTGGTAAAGGCCTTACATTTCACTTGTATTCCTGACCACCCAGTCTGCCTCTCCACCCACATTCTGAGAATGGGGTAAACTGAGGCATTGCCTCTGCACAAGTCTGCTAAGTGGATGGTAGTCCTCCTGTGGAGGGTCTTAGGAACTCCACCCTCCCCTTGTGACCCAGATTCTCACCACCACTACCCCCTCTCTAGTTACTCTCTTGGGAAATTATGTTCCAGTGATTGGTGCCCCACTGCACTACATTATGGTTAAAACAGGCCTGACTGGTAACAGAATAACAGTTACCAGTAACCCCAGATCCAGAAAGACGTGATCTAACATTGTTGGCTGCTTTTCACCACCATTTCTCTTTTCCTGCATTTTTTTTCCTTGGCAAGGTTTAGTTGTCTAGCTCATCTCAGGTACAATTCACTGACATCTCCAGATTTTCACACTCACTGATAGCACTCTACCACTTGAGCCACACCTCTATTTCCCACCTTTTCCTGGTTAGTTAGAGATAAGAATTTTTAGTTTGTCTGCCTGGGCTGGCTTTGAACTGTGATTCTCAGATCTCAACCTCCTAATAGTTAGGATTACAGACATGACCCACCAGCACATGGCTAGCAGATGTTCTTTGAAGAAATGAATACATGAATGTCTGGTATTTATTGATTGATAGCAACTTCTTCTTATTCTGTTATTTGTGAGGATGAAGAAGAAAAGAAGAGCAACCTAAAGAGCAACTGTTTTCTGGGTGTGATGAGACCCATCTAAACAGCTATTTCCAATGAAAATGTCTCTATTTCTAGAGACAGAACATTGCTTCCACCCCTGGTGTTTTGTATCCCAAAGGAAATTGGACAGTTGCTAATATAACCTGAAAACGTGGCATCTTAGGCTTACAGAGTGATTTATGGTTTACAAAATACTTTCATGATGATCTCTCTTAGTCTTCCAAAATCAAGCTGTGATATGGTTTGAATATAAAATGCTTCCCCTAACCTCCTCGATTGTAGACTTGCTTGCCAGTCCAGGAACTTTTAAGGACAAAGGCTGTGGCCTAATTAATGGGTATTACAAATACCCATTAAAATTTATAAATATCAGGAATATATATACATTTATCATTTATAAATATTATAAATCCGTCCCTGGTGGGTTTCTGATATGATGGTATTATTGAGAGGTGATTAAAAAGTAGGAGTTGAGCCAGCAATGGAGGCTCATGCCTATAATCCTGGCTACTCAGGAGGCTGAGGATTGCAGTTAGGAGCCAACTTGAGGGCTGGGAAGGTGGCTCAGTGGTAGAGCGCTTGTCTTGCATGCCTGAGGCCCTGGGTTCGATTCCTCAGCACCACATAAGCAAAAAGAAAAAAGCCAGAAGTGGAGCTGTGGCTCAAGTGGTACAGCACTAGCTTTGAGCTGAAGAGCTGAGGGACAACACCCAGGCCCAGAGTTCAGGCCCCACGACCGGACCCAAAAAAAAAAAAAAAAAAAGGAGCCAACTTGAGAAGACAAATCAGAGACCCTCTTATCTTCAATTAACTAGGAAAAAGGGGGAAGTAGAGGTATGGCTCAAGTGGTAGAGCACCAGCCTTCAGCAAAAAGCTAAGCAAAAGCTTGAGGTCCTGAGTTCAAGTCCCAGTACTGACATTAAAAATAAGAAACATAGGAGGTGGGGTCTAGCTGGATGAAGTAGGTCGTTGAGGGTGTGTCCTTGGGGGGCTGTATCTTGTCTTAGCTCCTTCTTGTGTTCCCTCTTAGTTTCCTGTCTACGACTGTGTGAACAGCCTTGGACATGTTCCAATTGCTTTAATGCTCTGTCTCCCTCTGGGCCCAGGAATTCGAGTCATGAGACCACGGACTGAAACCTCTGAAATGTGAGCCAAAAGAAATCTCTCTTCTTTTTTTTTTTTTTTCTTAAGTCGGCTGTGGGGCTTGAACTCGGGGCCTGGGCACTGTCCCTGAGCTCCTTCGCTCAACACTAACACTCTGCTACTTTGTACCACAGCACCACTTCCAGTTTTCTAGTGGCTAATTGGAAATCAGAGTCTCTCAGACTTTGTTGCCTGGGTTGGCTTCAAGCCCTAATCCTCAGATCTCAGCCTGCTGAGCAGTTAGGATCACAGGTGTGAGCCACCAGCACCCGGCTTTGCCTTAAGTTGTTTATGTCAGGTATTAGGTCATAGAGATGGGGGGAACCCTGAATACTAACCATGTTCTTACTCCTTCTTTAAAGACAAGGAAATGGGAAGTACGGGTTAAGTGAGTGGCTTAAGTCACACAACTAATCAGAAGTAGAGCCAACAAAGCTGCAAGCTTTGTTCCTGAGGTTGAGCCCCCGAAACTCTGTCCAGGCTCCTTGTTCTGTAGAGTTACCTGACTGCTTTGGGAAGAGTTAGGGAAGCTTGCAGGAAAAGTGGCCTTGTCCTTTGTCCCAAGCCCCACAGCCCTGGGAAGGCAACGGCTAGGGAGAGAGCAAGAGTGCCCTGTGAGCCACGCAGCTGAGTCATGCCAGAGTGACAGCCTTGTTCTGAACGCATTTACCTGGAGGTGATTGTTTTCTGCTAGATTGACTGTGACATTAAAAATGGATGAGGACAGGGACATTTCTCACCAGGATTTCAATGGGAACTGGCAAGTGTCAGATTTGAAATCTCTCATTGCATGGCACAGGCTTCTGCTGACCTGGACACACTCCAGAATGATCTGTTGACATGTCACATAACTCAAGGAGAGCAGTACGGGATTGGGGTCTTTACCTAGAGTGTGGACAAGGGAAGATGATCCACAAGATTCCAACCTACCTGCTCATGCTGACACCATGAGGGATTTGATGTGTCCTTCCAAATGAGGTGAGGCTTTTGTGAGGCAGTGATAGGAGGAGAGGCCTCCCAATCAGATTCCAGTCCAGTCCAGTGATATGGGGAGGGACCTCCCTCACCAATCAGATTCCAGTCTAGTGATATGGGTGGGGCCTCCCTCACCAATCAGATTCCAGTCTTTATCAAGGAGGCTTCCCACAACATTTGCTTAGGTTGCCCTTCTGCAAGGCAGAGGTTATAATACAGCAAGACAGCCTTCAATAGACCAAATGATGGTGCCTTAATCTGGGACTTAACCTCTAGAATGGGGAGAAGTAAAATTCTGCTCAGATATTTTGCTATAGCTTCCCAAAGAAAGGCATCCTACCACTGTTTCATTGTGTGACTCTGAGCAGATGGCTTATTCTCTCCAGCATGAAGCTTCCTTACTTTAAAAGAAGGTAGGAATAAGATAGTCTCAAAGAAGATGACATCTGACAGTACAAGGCCCACCCACTCTACAGCTACAGTTCAGTGGTAAAGCACTTGCCCAACATGCATGAAGCCCTGGGGTGCACCAAGTATTAAACAACAACAAATATTGCTGACTCTTTGCTTGGTGTAGCCTAAAGTCCAGTGCTGCAGGATTCAGCATTCAGGAGGCTGAGACAGGAGGATTGTGAGTTCAAGCCAAGAAAGAAAAGAAAAGAAGGGAGAAAGAAAGGGGGGAGAAGAGAGAGGGAGAGAGAAGGAAGGAAGGAAGGAAGGAAGGAAGGAAGGAAGGAAAAGTACAGTGGCTCACATTTGTAATCATAGCTATTCATAAGGCTGAGACTGGGAGGATGACAGTTTGAGGCTAGTCTAGACAAAAAGTCCCTGAGACCTTATCCTAACCAATAAAATGTTAGGTGTCGTAGTGTGCATTTTCAACCCAGTTATGCATGAAGTATATATAGGAAGATGGTAGTCCAAGTCAGGCTGGGCAAAAATTGAGGCTCTCCTCAAAAAATAATAAAGCCAAAGCCAAAAAATAAAAGCCGAAGGGCTGTGGCTGTATCTACCTAGCAAGTGCAAGGGCTTGAATTCAAATCCTAGTATGGACATTAAAAAAAAAGTAAATATGATTCTTAAATAAAACAACAGAAGAAAAACCATTTATTCATAGATCAGAAAATGAGTGGACTGTGGGGTACACAGTATGTGTTCATATATACCCAAAATTTCACAATGTCGTCCGTGAACTATGCAAATGTCACTGGGGAAAGTGACCCAGGCGTGTGGCTGCATTCTCACCTGTCCGCTGGCTGTCTGTCCGTTTTCCGTGCCAAGCCCTGAGCATCATACCTGGTGCATGGATGGTTTGAGTGGATGAATTTGACCGAGAATCTGGCACAGTGCTCATCTCTCCGGGGAGGCTGACAGGGGACAGAAGGAAGTTAAGAGTCCACATTCCCCGTTGATTCCCAACACCATCCTTTATCAGCTGTGTGGAATGGGGCAGACGCTGTTCTCTATCAAGTAGGGCTACCCTGTGGCGTGCACGTGTGTCAGCTCCTCTGGCCGTCCTGAGCTCTGGGCAGCGGCTCACTGGGACAGTGGGAAGCAAGCACCACCTTAGAGCCCTAGGATAGCAGGGTTCCTGGGGAGATTTAAGTAGGGCCTAGAGAGAGGTAGGGCTGGGAAGAAGAAAAGGCAATGCAAGTGAAGGGAGGCTGAGGCCTGAGTGACAGGCAGAGCCCTTGGACTTGGCCTGGTGGAGACTGGGAAGCCACTGGGGGACTTTGAGAGGGGTCAGGGACAGGTTTCAGAAGTTAGATTCCTGCCAGGCAAGTTATGGGAAAAGTCGCCAGCAGGTAACTTAAGAATTAAGACAGGTACCCTGGGAAAAGCGGGGGGAAAGACAGGCACTGACTTCAGAGAGGGTCTATGAGACAGCGTTGGGACAGATTCCTGGTACGCATGGCCAGGGGGTGCCAAGCCCCTGGTAAAGGTCTTGGAGGAGAGGGAGCGCAGTCCTGAGGAAGGATTATCCAGGACCAGGTTCATTGGATAGAATTTCCTTTTTTTGTGCTGGTGCTGGGGCCTGGGCTCTCTATATCTTAGGTTTTTCACTCAAGGCTGGCATTTGCCACTTGAGACACAGCACTACTTCCAGCTTGTCGATGGTTAATTGGTGATAGGGGTCTCACAGACTTTGCTGTGCAGGCTAGCTTCAAACCATAATCCTCAGATCTCAGCCTTCTGAGCAGGTAGGATTGCCTGTGGGAGCCATTAGTGCCCAGCATAGATTTTTGGAGAGGAAAGAAACGAACAGGGATTTGCCCCTTGCTGCAGTGGAGTTTAAATGGATTAGTCATGTAAGGCCTTGAATGTGCACCAGCAGTGGGAGTCTTTAGGGACCCCGGGTGACTGCACAAGTTTTATTTTAGACAAATGACTGAGTTCTTTAGCTCTGAGTGACTCTGCTGCCTAACATGGTTCCCCATCACAGGCAACGAAAGATGAGAAAGGAAAGGAAAAATGAAGGGATGAGGAAAGCGGGAGGAAAGGGAGAAGGGGCAGGAGGAGGATGCTGGAGAGAGGAAAAGAAGGAAGAGCTGGGAGGCAAGTCACAGACAGGATACACCGCTCACAGCCCCCAGGTCCTAACCAGGGTGCTTGGCCTGGCCTAAATCAGCCCCAGCAGGAGGTGGAAGGCGAGCTGTGCCACCAGAACAAGCTGAGTCGGTCTCATTGGTTTGGGCTGTAAACCGTTCAAATGGAAAAACGTTGGCTGAGACTCCCTTGGCTCTGCAGGGGAGGGGGAGGTCTGGGGATTGTCACCCATGTCAGATCCATCTGGACATGTCCACTTTTTTTTCCCCAAATGCCTTTGCCAGGAAATATTATTTAGCACATTTGGACGTAAGAATCTAGGACGCCCGGGGAAGACATTGAGTGTTAGCCTCTGTTTTGACCTTTTTCATAAAATCCAAGTGTTCTTAAAGTATCGTTCGTTCTGCTATCGAATAGTTTCCTTTTCATTCATTTTTAAGCACTGTGCAGAGGGTTTGGCATATGCCAGCAACCTATAGGTGGCTGTTGGTGGTGCAGCAAGATCGTGCCGCGAAGATGTTCTCACACACAGATGAAGGAAGAAGTGAAAACGTTGCAAGATACTCCCTTAGTGATGTGCCCAAGCAAAGTTCCTGTTGTATGGCATCCCTCCCTCTCTACCCTCAGCCTGTCTCCCTGTTCAGCTCTGCAGACAGCTCAGATTGCCTGGGCTTTATGTCACTCCTGCTCGAAAATCACTTAGTTCTGGGAGATCCCATTTCTTCCGTGGTCAGACTCCAAACCATGGTTTGTTCATTTCACTCCACTTCCTTTAGCTCCTATGATCTGAATTGCATGTATCCTCTCAAACTTACTGCGTAGGACCCTGGTCCCCAGCGTGATGCTATTAGTGGGCGGGGCTTTGAGACCGGATGAGGCGGTGTGCGTGAGGCTGATACCATGGGATTTGTGCCCTTATTAAATGAGAGGCACTGGCCAGCTGGCTTCTCTCCCTTCCTTATGAAGAAAACACAAAGAAGATGCCACCTGCGCCGAATCCTCTCTATCTTAAGCCTGAATTTCCAGCCAAAACAGTTCTGTTGTTTCAGTCACCACCCACATGGTCTAAGGGAAGGACAGGACCAGACAGACACCATTGTTGCCATTCTCTCTGCCACTGATAATGTTTTTCAGCTTCCAAGTCCTCTCTCCCAGGGGTCAGATCTCACGCTCATGATCTTTAAGCCTTGCAACCTCTTCTAAGGAACTGAAACTCGTCTGGGCCTTGTTTCTTGTCCAGAATACACAGCTAGAAGGCAGCAGTCACAGCTGATCCTCCCCTCTGCCCAACCTTGACAATGTGAATCCTTTTCCTGGGCAGAGTGCATCTCCCCATCCCCACCGTGAGGTATTTCTGCCTCTGCTTTTGCCCTGGCCATGAAACTCGAGAATTTCAGCCAGGAGACAGCGCCCCTAGCCCTCCCTACTAATAAATGTTTGATTGATTCTAAACGTGCTGTCACTATACCTCGGAGTGAGAATTACAAGCAGCTCCAGGAGCGTAAAGCTCCAGGATTGTAAAGCGACAGCCACATGACCCACGCCGTTGCCGCGGCAACAGCTGAGGAGGAAGAGTGATTATGGGGATGGGAAGAAGGAAGCCAGAAGGTCCGAGGAAGGTGGGGTTCCTGGCCTGACCAGCAGGGATCCCGGGGCTCCTCTGTGCTCTCTCTCCTTGCCATGTGTTACATAAAATCTTCTTAAGTCAAATCTCCTTATTGCGTTGAAAAATTGTGCTGGTGGTGTGATAAGAGTGACAAGGTGTGAATGATCACTTATGAAAGCCCATCCCCAGGGTCGCGTGGCTTAGATCTGCTGGCGTAAAGCATTTAAGTGGGTGCTCTTACCCCCTCCAGTGTTCATCCTGAGGCGGCTTCACTGAATTAGAAACCTGAGGCTCACTCACAGTTGCACCTTGCTGGTGTGGGGATAGTCCTGACACATGGCAGGTGAGAGGTGAGCTCCCGTCACCAGCCTTGGGAAGGGGTGAGGTCCTGGCCACCCTCTCCAGAGGCTGAAGAGTGGCCTCCCCTCCTTCCCTCCTTCCCTCCCTCCCTCCCTCCCTCCCTCCCTCCCTCCATCTTTCCCTCCCTCTTTTCCTCTTTCTTCCTGTGCCAACACTAGGGCTTGAGCTTGAGGCCTTGCACTCGGGCTTAGCTTTTTTAAATAGTAAATAGTGAACATGGTGAGCATGCTAGACATCTGCTCTCCTGCCACGCCGGTCCCCACAGCAGCCTACTTAGGACCAGCAGTTTAATCAGTCAGGGATTGTTAACTACTAAATATGACATTATTTACCAACTCCATCAATGCCCAACAAGACTGATTTAAGACTAAAAGAATTTAGGATTGTGTCATGACAATGACAAGAACACTGCTGTTATATGTTGTATTTGATTCCTGAGAAGACAGGGCTGATTGTGAGTATAGGTCTGGGTGTGGGTATGAGGTGTGGGTTTGGAGTATGGGTGTGGGTACTGAGTATTGGTGTGGTTATTGATACAAGCTGCTGTGGTCAGGGCAATGTCATCCAGAAGTCCCAGGTCTGCAGGGAGAAGCAAATATGGATGGAAGAGTTCCAAATCTGGAATCAGAAAAACTGGGTCCCAGCTGAGATTCCTTGCCATGTATTTATGGAGATCATGGACCAGGCCTTTAACTTCTTTAGTTTCCTTACTAAAAGTTGAAAAATGGAGCCAGATGCTAGTAATCCTAGCTACTCATGAGGCTGAGATCTGAGGATTGAAGTTCAAAGCCAGCATGGGCACAAAAGTGTGTGAGATTCATCTCCAATTAACCAGAAAAAAAGCTGAAAGTGAAGCTGTGGCTCAAGTGGTAGAGCACCAGCCTTGAATATAAAAGCAGGATAGTACCTAGTCCCTAAGTTCAAGCCCTAGTACTGGCACACAAAAGAGAGACAGACAGACAGACAGAGAGACAGGGAGGGAGGGAGACAGAGACAGAGAGACAGAGACAGAGACAAAAAGAATAATTGTAAAGTCTGGCTTCGGCTAGCTCAGAGATACTAAGAACTATGACTTCATGCTTTTTTTTTTTTTTTTTTTTTTATCATGGAATACTTTTCAAATGCATGGCTGGCACAGTTCCACCAGGAAACTAAATAACTATTTAAAAAAAACCCAGAGTTGCTTGTGAGACACAGAGAATTTTAGAATTCAAGATAGATTCAACTTTAATTTGAATGTGCAACTTTATTTTTCATAGATTTATGAAACATATCACTAGTGGTTGAAGTTACAACTTAAAATAACCAGCAAACACAAGGCTGGATCCATGGCTCAAGTTGTAGAGCACCAACTGAGCAAGCAAAGCCAAGCAAGGTTTTGAGGCCCTAAGTTCAAGCCTCAGTACTACTACCATAAGAAAACAAAAAGGAAAAGAAACAGAAAAAGAAAGAAATGAAATGAAAATTTTTCTTAAGACTTGTACCTAGCATTTTCTCTTGAAGTGAAATTGGTTTCTGGGAGGTTCAGTTGTGAGGATGGATTTTGTCTTTAACGTTTGGTTTGTAATAGGAAAAATACTCACTGTGTGTCCTAGTCCGCAAGGAAACTGATGAAGTAAGGGAGTGACAGTTGGAACTGGAGTGCAAAGCGTTTGAGTAGGGATGGGGATGGGCGGTTGAATGGTCCTTTTATACAGCGGTGTAGAAGTGAAGCCCTGTAAGCTGTAAGCTCGAGGAGGAGTTTCCTTGGAAGCAGGTGGTCTGATCTACCTGGAACATCTTCTTTTTTTCATTATCCTCTTGAACATCAGTGCATTTGTGGCATATTGTGCGGCATCGGCACCTGCCTTTGACCTGCACAGCCTGAAGGTGTCTTCCTGCAGAACCCACCTGCTTGTGCCCGCACAATTCTACGTGTGCAAGGAAAGGCGGCTGTGTTGACACTGGCTCTGGGCAGATTGCTCCACTGCGGGGAGCACTTTGGCCCTTGAGTAACTATAAATTTATTTGCATTGGTTTCTAGACCCGTGATTCTCAACGAGGGGTGGTGCTGCCCCCTAGAGGACATTTGGTGCTATTTGTCACAATTAGGGACAATACTGGCAGCAGTTACTTCTCCCTGTGAAGGTTTGATAATTGAATCTGACAATAGATTAGCAGGAGAAAAAAAAAAAAATATATATATATATATACACAAGCCTTTTTAGGGGCTGGGAAGGTGGCTCAGTGGTAGAGCGCTTGCCTTGCATGCCTGAGGCCGTGGGTTCAATTCCTCAGCACCACATAAGCAAAAAGAAAAAAGCCAGAAGTGGCGCTGTGGCTCAAGTGGTAGAGCGCTAGCCTGGAGCTGAAGAGCTGAGGGACAGCACCCAGGCCCAGAGTTCAGGCCCCACGACTGGACCCCCCCAAAAAAACAAAAAAAAACAAAAAACAAAAAACAAGCCTTTTTAATGTGCACAGGAGTCATATCAAGTGTGGAGACTCTCGAAGATGTGCCAGGTAGTTGGAGCTTAAATACCCTCTCACTGTGGGGAGGCGATTGTAGAGGACCAGTAAGTGGTCCTAGGGGAGAATTTGCCTGAGACGCAGGCGCTGGCCTGGCACCGAGTTCCCCTGAGCCGTGAGCGTGGTTTTGGATACGCCGTGTCTTCCTCTGAGACGTGAGTTCGACCTTCCCTGGTTGGTGAGTTTCATGGGAAGGGACTAAAGGCAACAGCGTGCCTCTTAGAGGAACGTTCCAGAAGGGAACTTCAGAGAAAGCCCTTCTGTGAACACGCACCTCCCAGCTGCTCTCAGGGCAGAGCACCAGGCAGCGTGGTTGTCGCTGTTGTGTTCTGAGCAGGCTGCGGCCGTGTCTCCACCACCGAGGACAGCCCCTGGGGGGCCAAGCGTGAGGGCCGTTGGCCTGCGCAAGTTGAGGAGCTCTCCATGCTCTTTTGGCCACCACTGGGTTTTGAACACCAGAGTCTGGTGCTTGTTTGGCTTACTCAGCTGGGGCTCTTCTGCATGAGCCACACCGCCAGCCCTGATTCTGCTTTGTTAATGTGGAGATAAACTCTCACAGCCTTTTCTGCCAGGGCTGATTCTGAGCCTCTATTCTCCGAGTCTCAGCCTCCTGAGTAGCTAGAATTAAAGGTGTGAGTTTAGCTCTAATATGATAATACCGCTACGTAGAAACACAACCTGAGACCTCAGTGACACTCGACATGCTTAGACTTTTTCTGAGTCTGAAAGCTAGGGGGCAGCACTTCACCTGGGCCACACGTGGCTGGGTCCTGCGGCTCGACCCGGAGCTGGGTGCGAGTGCCCTTGGTGTGTGCTGTCAGCTGGCACAGCAGCTCGCTTCTGCTCAGAGCCGCCCTGTCGCCAGCTGATCTGCTCGTCTGCAGTGGAGGGTGTTCAGCTTCTGTGTTTGGCTCTTCTTGCCCTTCTGTCCCTGGAAGAGATGATTGTTTCTTTCCTGGGGGCTGGCTAAGTCGTCTCACCTCCCAGGCCGGGGGAAGTCCTTGCAGCCTGGGTCTCCATCCAGGCCTGGGAGGGAGGCCTGGCTTGCCCTGGGGCTGTGGAAGTCCTACAGATCATAGGGGTAAGAGGACGTGTGGGAGGGAGTTCTGTGCACACTCTTTAGCTGAATTCAAGGCTGCTGTAATGTTCTGGGCACTGTTAAAATAAGACATGCCTGTAACTTCAGACAGATTTTATTTTATTTTTTTGTTGGACGTGAGACTTGAACTCAGGACCTGGCTGGTGTACCTGAGCTCTTTTGCTGAAGGCTAACATTCTACCACTTTGAGCCACAGCACCACTTCTGGTTTTCTGGTGGTTCACTGGAGATAAGAGTCTCATGAACTTTCTAGTCCAGGCTGGCTTTGAACCGCAATCCTCAGATCTTAACCTCCTGGATAGCTAGGATTATATGTGTGAGCCACGAGTGCCCGGCATCAGAAAGATTTTAAAATAGAAGTATGAAATATCTGCTTCTGCCACAGAATAGTTTTTATTGGTTTTTCTAATCAGCAAAAAAATAGACATTAGAAGACACGTTCTGAATGAATAGTGCACCACTCACCCCTCACAGTGAGCGAGCGTGTCTATCACGGTAAACTCCTGCACAACGTGTGTCTTTTGTGTTGCTCACAATGAGCGTGTCTATCATGGTAAACTCCTGCACATTGTGTGTCTTTCCCGTTGCTCACAGTGGGTGTGTCTATCACGGCTAACTCCTGCACATCCTGTGTCTTTCGTGTTGTGGGTCTCAGCAGGAGGGGGATGCAGCAGGAGGAGGGAGCGATAGCGTCTGTTCTCCCACATCAGAGCTGCCGGGTAGGATTTCTCTGCCGGTCTGGAAATGGCTCTCCTCCCAGCGGAGTTCCTGGGGCCTCAGAAGACTCTTGGTTTCTGGTGGAAGCTGGACTGCAAAAGGGGAAAATCGAGCAAAGCCACGTGGAAGTAGAAGTTGCGTTTGCATTCCGATGGACTTCATTTCTCTAACAGTACCACAACCAGAGACCTGTGTGCATACTAATTCGTTTTACTCTTTAGAATGCTTTTTGTACAATGGAGGGGGTAACAATGTTCAAGAGGAAGTGTACTCATTACCTCACTCATGTAACTGTAACCCTCTGTATAGTATCTTTACAATAAAAAATTAAAAAAAAAAAAGAATGCTTTTTGTGACACAGTCAGAAATGTATGGTTTACCACTGTGAATTCTGGTTTTGAAAGGACATTTAAACTTCCATATGAGTTCATCTTACTTTCAAAATAGATATTTAGGGTTGCAGGCATAGCTCAAGTGTTAAATCACTTGCCTAGAAAGATGTTCTGAAAGCTTTAATTCAAATTCCAGTACCATAAAACAAAACACCCCCCCCCCACCCAATGCAAAACTCTGTACATTTAGCCAGGTGCCAGTGGCTCATGCCAGTAACCCTAGCCATTTGGGAAGCTGAGATCAGGAAGATCATGATTGGATGTCGTGAGTGGGCAGAAAAGTCTGTGAGACCCCATCTTAGTGGAAGCAGCTAGGTATGGTGGCGTATGCCTGTCATCCCAGCTGCAGTGGAAATGTAAAGTAGGTGGATCTCAGTCCAAGTGCACACCTGGACAGGCAGTGAGAGCCTATCTAAAAAGTAACCACGGCAGCGGGCTGTCCGTGGCTCACACCTAAATCGCAGCTGCTCAAGAAGCTGAGTTTTCTTTTTTCTTTTTTTTTTTTTTTGTCGGTCGTGGGGCTTGAACTCTGGGCCTGGGCGCTGTCCCTCAGCTCTTCAGCTCAAGGCGAGTGCTCTACCACTTGAGCTACAGCGCCACTTCCGGTTTTCTGGTGGTTTATTGGAGATAGGAGTCTCACGGTCTCTCCTGCCCGGGCTGGCTTTGAACCGCGATCCTCAGATCTCAGCCTCCTGAGTAGCTAGGATTACAGGCGTGAGCCACCAGCGCCCGGCTAAGAAGCTGAGTTTTCTTTAATTAATTGATGTTATTATTATTACAGAGGTGATGTACAGAGGAATTACAGTTACATGAGTCGTGATGAGTACATTTCCTTTCATACAGTGTCTTCTGTTCCCTCACCCTCTCCTAGTCCCTCCTTCCATCCTACCCACAAGTTGTATAGTTCACTTTCATCAGTGTCCAGTGAGCGCCTCTGCTGCACTTTTCCACCCTCTTTCCCCCTCTAGTTCTATATCTTCCCCTCAACCCTTCCAAAGATGTACTATTGAATACGTCATACATAAGATAAAGAGGACAGAATCATGCCAGGCGCCAGGCGCTCATGTTTGAAATCCTAGCTACTCAAGAGGCTGAGATCTGAGGATCACAGTTCAAAGCCCCCCCCAGCAGAAAGCCCACATGAGACTCTTATCTCCAATAAACCAGTCAAAAACTTGAAGTAGTGCTGTGGCTCAAGTTATAGCGCACTAGCCTTGAACACAAAGAGGTTCAAGCACAGCACCCAAGCCCTGAGTTCAAGCTCCACAACTGACCAAAAAAAGAAAAGACAGGATCATCAAAAACTAAAAACTGGAGGGGCTGGGAAGGTGGCTCAGTGATAGAGTCCTTGCCTTGCATGCATGTGGCCCTGGGTTCGATTCCTCAGTACCACGTAAGCAGAAAAAGCCAGAAGTGGCGCTGTGGCTCAAGTGGTAGAGCGCTAGCCTTGAGCTGAACAGCTAAGGGACAGCACCCAGGCCCAGAGTTCAGGCCCACAACTGTCAGGAAAAAAAAAAAAAAACAACCCTGGGGGGAAAAAAAAGTCTCTTGTTTCCATATCTTGGAGTTCATCTCAGTATGTATATTATTTTTTATAAATATGAAGAGGCACATAGGCATTGTGCCTTTGTGTATCTTCTTTTGGTCTCACAGTGTGTATCTAGAATCCTGTATATTTTATTATATTCTAGTGCATTTTAGATCTAATTTCTGCATATCAGAAAGAACATGTGCCGTTTGTCTCTCTGAGCTTGGCTTACCTCACTTAACATGATTTGTTCTAGTTCTATCCAGTTCCCTGCAAATTACATTATTTTATTCTTTCCAATGTTGTGTAAAATTACATTGTGTAGCAGTACCACATTTTTTGGATCCACTCACGTACCATGGGGCATCTGGGCTGTTTCCATATTTTGGCTATTGTGAATAATGCGGCAATAAGTGGCTGATTTTTTTTGGGGGGGTCCGGTTGTGGGGCCTGAACTCTGGGCCTG
>NW_027202305.1:2317500-2407500 GCF_024711535.1 Dipodomys merriami | reverse complement strand
ACCACCTCCCAAACATTCTGGACTTCCTTCTCCACTTTTTCTCAACCTGCCTACAGTTATCTGATAAAGTATGATTAAAGATTAAAGACTAAAACAAGGAAACAAAAAAAGAAAGAGAACTTAAAGGTTAAGCTCACGGATTACTTAGGATCACAAAGTTTACTCAATCTCACACCAACAAGTTAATAGTTCTTGAAGTCAAAATAGGTTACAAGATGGGGGGAGAGGGGGGAAGGGGCAGTGGCTCATGCCTGTAATCCTAAATACTCAGGAGGCTGAGAACTGAGGATCGAGGTTCAAAGCCAGCCCTGGCAGGAACATCTGTGAGACTCTTATCTCCAATAAACCACTAGAAAACCGGAAGTGGCGCTGTGGCTCAAGCGATAGAGCACTTGCCTTGAGCTGAAAAGTGCAGGGACAGCACTCAGGCCCAGAATTCAAGCCCCAGGACCGACATAAAATAAAAAAATAAGCTACAAAATCTTATGATGGGATCTGACCTGGGTGCCAGTTGAGCCAGGCACTTGTTATGTGAAGGTAAATGTATTTGTGTAGTATACACACACAAGTATGTTAATGTAAACTAACTCTTCTCGTCAGGGTCACCATTTTCCAAATCAAGAAACCAGGGCTTCATCCTCAGAGTTTATTCTCCTTCCTGATCAAAAAGCCAACAGATATGAGTCAGAAAGTCAAATTTAGAGTAGATCACTTGGCTAGTAAACTCAGGGCTCTGAGTTCAATCCCCAGCACCATTAAAAAAAAAAAAAAAAAAAAGCTGGTCAGGCACTGGTGGCTCATGCCTGTAATCCTAACTACTAAGGAGGCTGAGATCTGAGAATTGCAGTGTAAAGCCAGTCCCCATGAGACTCTTATCTCCACCTAACCACTTAAAAACCTCACAACTGACAAACTTATCTCTAATTAGCCACTTAAAAACCTCATAATTGACCAAAAAAGCCAAGTCCATCCCTACACCTCATGTTCACTATTATTACTCTATTAGAAATCCCCAAATATCTGTCCCCAAAGGGCTACAGAAAAGTGCAGCAATTATGAATGGAGAGAGGTATAGCATAGATTGATTATGGGGGGAAAAACATGGTTGGTTGTTTTTTTTATTCTGAGTTTATGTCCTTCTTGCCTTTTGAATGACAAGGTGATTTTCTTGGTGAAATGACAATGAAGACCAAGCAGTAATAGGTTATTTTCTTGTCATTTTTGATCGTTTGATGGTAATATTCTTAACTGATAAAATGAAAAGGTAACACCATGTTATCTAGAAGGCTTAAATAAAATGTGACTAGGTCATAGCTAATACATTGACCTGCTAGAGGAATTATCTTCCATCCCTACCCCCAATACTCTGGAAAGCATACTAATCCCCAGTCCTTTCAGCCTGAATGTTTATTTTCCAAAGTTTGACTCTTGGTCAAATCGGGATTTATCCTCTGCCTATGCAGTCAGAGCCACATGAGAGGCACAGTTCAGGAGATGGTGGGTCTGACCTACTGCCCCAGGAATCTACCCAGAAGTCCAGGAAAAACTGTCTGACCTTTGGTGGGAAAGGAGAGAAACATAAACCCAAGAATATCCCCATTTAGAGCTCTGTGCTTAAAAAAAAAAGTGGGGGGGGGACTTTCTCATACTTGAAATGAAGTCTCACCAAAGGGGTAAGAGTCATCTCTGCCTAATGCTGAACTCTCACAGCCAGGCTGAATCATGGCCTTTTTTTTTCCTTAACCAGGTATAATTTAGATCACAAAGGGATATGGTAACCATTCTACAGAGTTATCATTGACTTGTGGTTGCTAATGTAAAAAGAAAAAAAAGAACATTAATCTACTCTGTGGTCAATCTTGTAATCTTCCAGGAAACAGCAATAGAATTCAATTCAGTTGATTTGAAAAACAGAGGTTCAGTAATTATAGGTTTTACTTGATTCTCTACTGGTTATTCATACATGCACTTATTCATTCAATATGCATTATTTTTTGTCTTTCCTCCCTTGCTATATATGTCCATGGAGAGATGTCCCTATAAATGGCATTCAGCTGTTTCATAAACCAAGGAAATCACATATAGAGGGAGACAAAGACAACTAAAATTAGCAATAAATCAGCTGAGAATATGCCCGACCAATATGCTGTGATCTATAATCAACTAAATACTCTTCTTACTTTAATTTGTGAAATAACATCTCTTCCAGCTATGATGAAAGAAAAAGGAAAATGGAAAAGGACTATCCAAAAAGCACTGAAGAAGAATTTTCAGGAGTAAATGGCCAAATAGATGCTGCTGTGGAACTGAATGGTGAGTGTTTTTGCAGAAATTCTCCTTGAGGAAATTATAGCAAGAAATCTGGGCTCTGCTGTAACACAAAAGAAAAAAATACATTTCCAAACATAAATCAAAATTTCTTTTTTGGGGTCCTGGATCCTCTCATAAATTTAGCTAACCTGATTATGTAGCCAAAGAGAAATTATGAATGATCAACCTCTGCAGTTCTCTCTTTACTAAATGAAAACGTAAGTGTGAATTAGTCAGACAGTGGTGGCATGCCAGTAATCCCAGCACTCTGGAGGCTGAAGTAGGGAGATTTTGAGTTTGTGACTACCTCAGCTACACAAAAAAACCTTGTCTCAAAACACAATCTATCTCCTCAGTCCATTAGTCAGATAGGTCATAAAGTCTACCTTCTTCATCTTTAAAATATACACAGTATCAACCCTCCCAGAGATCACTTGTACCCAACTCTGGAAACTTAACTCTAGGAAACATGTTCAGTTAAAACACTTAACAGAACTTAACAGCTAGGAAAGTTGAATGAAATTAGTATCATACATCAAATACTATAATCGAAACTTTTAGATCAGTCATCATATTCTTGACTATGTAGCACAGTGTTGCTTACGTCAGCAACACAAAGACAGTTCCAGACATGACAAGAACAGTGAGAGTCTTGTGGGTGCAGGGGAAGAAATCCTATCCATCCAATATAGACAAAATTCCTAGAGGATAGGACAATCTGTAATTTAGTATTGCATTGTGGGAGACTTCAAGGTGCTTCAAGAAGTGATCTGAGAAGGAAAAGATCAGGCTTAGCAACACTACAGATTTAATAGTGAGAAGTTAGCTGGTTTTAAAGACCAGGGAAATAAAAAGGGAGATGGCTTGTTTGAAGCAAACGCATGACGCATAATTCAGAACGATCCCAAAAAAGATCCCCTTATCCTAGCTGGAGCAAGGAGGAAGCCTAGCAGCGATGGGGAAGGTGTGAGGTTCTAGAGCTTGGGGAAACCCTGCAGACGGTCCAGCTCCACACTGCCATCAACGCCTCTCAGTGCCAGCTCCAAGTCCTCCTATTCATAGATCTACAGGTCATCTCTGGTAACCGTAATTTCAACTTTGTCTCTTTTAGGCTACATTTACTTCTTTTCAGGACCCAAAACATTCAAGTACGACACAGAGAAGGAAGACGTGGTTAGTGTTTTGAAGTCTAGTTCCTGGGTTGGCTGCTAAATAGCAAGGTCTAGTTGTTACCAAGGAGTGAAGAGGACTGCAAGCAGTGATAAGTGAATCGTGAGGACTAAAGCAAAATGTAAGACAGGGGTTCTTCTCGTGCCCTCCGGTTCGAAGAGTAATTTAGAGTTCATTGGAAATAAGAGTGCTTCTCTATTTTTCAAAGTTGCATGGTCAGAACTTTACTACAAATGAGAAATATGGCAACTTTACACAAAATCAGAATCAGCATAATAGGATCTGCAATTACACATTCATGATAGCTTTCCTCCCCTAATACTCTAAATAATACTCTAAAGTAAATCAATCCATTTGGTTTTTATTTCCAGGAAGAATCCTGTTTCTGCATTCCTGGCATATATTATCATGCTTTTTATTAGGAAATGTCATTGCTATATAAATTGTGATTCTTGTTTACAAACAATGGCTTTTCTGGCCATTGTTTATTAGGATGCATACTAACAAACCCATTTCTACTTCAAACACATCACAAATGAAAACTGCCTAAATTTCATTCTTGGTTCTCTTTGTTTAACTCTGTGTCTACTCATTGGTGGGATTGGTAGACAAATGTTCTAGAGAATTTTCATACTAGGCCACAGATGGGCACTTTCAACAGAAAAACTTTTCAATAAATGCCAATAAAAATGTTAGAACAGTTCTTCATTCTTTCCTCTTCTGTTAACGTTTGCTAACTTTATAACTATTTGGCACCAAATTCTGTGTACCTATAGAGGTAAACACTAATACAGTATCGTGAGTACACGGTAAAAATAACAACAGTAATTCCTTCAATTTCCTGTTTCCTTAAATGCCTACAAAGAATGCCATCTTGATCCATCTCAATCTCATTTGAATCATTATCCATTAAATGGAGTTCATCTTTTTGTTTTCATTTATTTAATTGCTTCAAGCTAATTTTTTTTTGGGGGGTCCAGTCGTGGAGCCTGAACTCTGGGCCTAGGCGCTGTCCCTCAGCTCTTCAGCTCAAGGTTAGCACTCTACCACTTGAGCCACAGCGCCACTTCTGGCTTTTTTTCTTTTTGCTTATGTGGTGCTGGGGAATCGAACCCAGGGCCTCAGGCATGCAAGGCAAGCACTCTACCACTGAGCCACTTTCCCAGCCCTGCTTCAAGCTAATTTTTATGTAGTCCTCAATATTGGTAAAAAAAAAAAAAATTTGTTGTCTGATATTCGTGAGAATATTTTTAATCTCACATTATCCTCTATATTGTTGTAAGGATTCAGAAAACTTAAAGACTCTAATACTGAAGAATAAAATACATGTAATGTACTACCTGGAATAGTTTTTAACAGACCTGGCTGTTATTGTTAAAATCATTTATTGAAGGAGGAAAGAGGCAAATGTTCAAGGCTATGGCAAGCTTTCCATTTGGGTTTGGGTTTTGCTCTTTATTACTGAAAGTGGCTACTCATACTCAACCAGATGTTGAGTATTGGTTAAAGACCTTGGGTGACCTTGTTTTCTGATGTCAAGGTGTCACTCTTAAAAAGCAAAAATAGATAACTTTTTGTTATCACTAATTACTCAAAAGGTCAGACATAGACACAACAATTCCACTCATATGTACAAACCTACAAGAGACTGAAATATACCACACAGAAGCTTGCACACATTTCTTGGCACAATATTTACCCATGATAGCCCAAAAGAGAAAACATCTTTATCATCTCATGCATGGATAAAGTGTAGATGCAAGTAATAGGATATTATTCAACAATAAAAGAGATGATATACATGAAGCTTGAGAACATCATCCTGAGAGAAGCCAGACACAAAAGGTCACATGTTGTATTATTCTATATGTATTCTATTCTGTATGAAATGTTCCTAATAGGAAAATCTATAGGGGCAGAAAGCCACCTAGTGCTGGTCAGGAGTTCCTAGCAGAGAAGACTAGGGAGACACTGCTATGGGTATAGACTTTCTCTTTTAGTTGGAAAAAAATTTCTAAAACTGGTGATGGTCGTACAAATCTGCGAATTTATTAAATACCATTCTATTGTACATTATAAATGGGTAAATTGTGTGTTAGATGAATTATCTCTCAATAAAGTTGCTAATATTTTTTTAAAAATGTAACTAAGCAACACAATGGGATAATCCATGAAGTCCTTACATCCTAGAAGCTGTGGCAGAGACCACACAGCAATTAAACATCAACAAACCTCTTGACAGCTGGTACCTTGTGTTGAGTCTAGCACTAGCTCATGAGCACGCACATGGAGGACCTGACGCTGCTTTCACAGATGTAACTGAAAGCAATTACATATGTGTTCTGGGAAAGGCCTGGCTGGATTCATAGACCCTCACATTTGAGCTGTGTGATGTTGTTCAAGTTCGCTAATTTCTTTGATTCCTTCTTTGTAAAACTGGAATAAGAATTATTCCTACCTCTTAGGGATATTTAAAGGCTTAAATATGTGACTCAAAATATGTAAAACTTTTACAGTAGTTCCTGGTACTCTATAGCAGTTCTGTAGTTATTGTTCTTAAAACAATTGGAGTTCATTTTGTTTTGAAATAGCCTGGAGAATGTATATATAACACTTGAGGTCTAAAGGACTGTTGATCTGAATGCCATGTGAATTTATAGTCCACAACCCAAGAGTGTTCTTATCCAAATTCCAAATGAAGTCAATACAAAAAAGTATGTTGATTATGATTAGCTCTCATGTCCCAGAAAGTAATTCCTATCAATCATCTTTCCTTTGTTGAATTAGAGCACTCCTGGTTCCAAGATGTAATTGGTATGTATTCAGAAAAGGTAAAAGTCTCTCTAAAGCACAAGAAATAGTGATTGTGTTTATGTCTTATCTCAGAACACTTATCTAACTTGATACAAGAACTTCTGGAGAAATAATTTACTATATGCATAGTCATACTTCCACATCTGCAGATTCCTTACCCATAGATGCAGTCAAACAATATAGAAAATATTCACTCAAAAAAGTGTTTACACTGACCATGTACAGACTTTCTTCTTGTCTTTCTCTAAATCATACAGAATAACTATTTCCATAGTTTTTGCATTGTATAGTTATTAGGTATTCTATTTGATCTAGAAGCAACAGAGGATGTGCATCAGTTACATTTTATTTAAGGGACATCTGTGTCCCAGATATTGGTCTCTCTGGGGTCCTGGAAGCAATCTCCTGCAAATACTAAGGAATAACGGTACTTTTCACTTACCTTCAGAGTAAGTACAAAAAATGTCATTTAAGTAGTAGTTAAGATATGGCTCAAGTCTCCTTTGAGGATGAAGAGGAAGCAGAACACACTTACTTTCTGATGTATTTTCTGTAAACTTACCACTTAAACTCAGTGATGGCTGCAGGCAGAGTCCTGTGGAATTGCCAGAGAGGCTTCAAAAGAAGGAATGGATTCACCTCAAAAGGGGCCTCCCTGCCGGGCGCTGGTGGCTCACGCCTGTAATCCTAGCTACTCAGGAGGCTGAGATCTGAGGATCGCGGTTCAAAGCCAGCCCGGGCAGGAGAGACCGTGAGACTCCTATCTCCAATAAATCACCAGAAAACCGGAAGTGGCGCTGTAGCTCAAGTGGTAGAGCGCTCGCCTTGAGCTGAAGAGCTGAGGGACAGCTCCCAGGCCCAGAGTTCAAGCCCCACGACCGACAAAAAAAAAAAAAAAAAAAAAAAAAAAGGGGCCTCCCTGACAGCTCCCAACTAAAATTCCAATAGCTGCAACCCAGGTCTCTGCTACTGAGGCTGGTCCAAAACAGCCGTTCTAACTTTTCCTGTTGAGTCTTCTGTTTCTTTCCAAATGGTTATTTGGAAACAACTTAGATTTCCATGGCCCAGTTTTTTATTAAGAATTTTGCAGGTAATATTTTTAAATTATTGACAAGTCTTCAGTGTGCTTTCATTTATACTTCATTCAAGTGTTTCCTCTTTCTTCTTATTTCAATCATCCCTGATATTGAAGGTTCTTTGCGAGGGACTGAGAAGGTGGTTTAGTGGTAGAGTGCTTGCCTAGTGTGCATGAAGCCCTGGGCTCTATTCCACAGTACCACATAAACAGAAAAAGCCAGAAGTGGCGCTTTGACTCAAGTGCTAGCCTTAAGCAAGAGAAGGTCAGGGTCAGTGCCCAGTCCCTGAGTTCAAGCCCCAGTACTGACCAAAAAGAACCCAAAAACAAAAAGAAAAAACAAAGGTTCTTTGTGAATATTCACAGCTTAAAACTACTCAGTAAAATACCATTTGAGAAAAAAATAGATCATGATGGTCAACAGATCTGCTTTTCATGCTCCTGTAATGGAGCATAGAAAGAGTCAAAGCCAAAAGGCTTCCTGCATTTTTCTATAACAGGCCATAGTACAAGAAAGAAGCAGTGTCCTATGATCATTTTCCATCTTCCCAGCCTGTCTTTAGTCTTTAAGCTATCACCAAGTAGCTTATGAACAAGCCAGATTAAAAGGCACCTTGTTACACTCAAAATGCCATATTTCTAGCCTTGCTTCCAATACCTAGACTCTTGGAATTTGAATAGTAACACTACTGGAAAGCTAGTTGATAAATATAATAAATATACTATTATATTATAATAGACACACATATAGTCAGCGATTATCAAATGACTTTGGGATCCAAAGGGTGGCTCTTTTTAAATGTGCTTATCTTCAATTCACTGAAGTGGGTATTACTGTTTTCTCAATTAAGTGAACTTAAACCAGTCCTGGGGCTAAAGAGGCAGAGCTGGGATTGGAACCCATGCCCCGTACGCTAGGCCATTAAGGATTCCTTGAGATAGACTTCAATGCACTGATAGCCTCAGAGCAAGTACATATGATAAATACTCCTTCTCTATTAATCTTAATCTAAAATCCTATCCTGTAATGCACCATATCACTTAACATGTTGGGGGGAGGAGGGTGAAGTAAAGCTTTTGTTTCACAATACAATTGTTCTGACTACAGCTGGAGGAGAGATCAGAGAAGAAACATCAGGTGACAAGTCAGTACAAACATTGCAAAAGACCAGTTGAGAAATCTTCCATTTATATCCTTCTCAGATCATGTGCAGTAGGAAAAAAGTACATTGGTATAAATAGTTAAAATTTTATTCTTTATCATCTCAGGCCTATAATGCAATAACTGATGTGAGGTTTTGAAGCTAGAAGTCAATGTAGGTAGTTAGAACCGCTTCTATTCAGCATAAAAAATCTGCAAGAGCACACTTGACTCTCAGACTGCCCTGTGCTTATAGCATGCCACTTTGCTAAAACGTATATACTTACTTCCATATATGAATTTATTCTACAACAGATAATTAATATGTCTGTACTGGGGGAATATGTTCCTGAGAGCATATACATGGGGGTGGAATTGTTGGATAATAATCTAAGCATAGATTTGCCTTGAAGTATACACCACAAAACATTTCATAATGGTCATAATTGTCCTACTATTTTCACTGAGTTTTATTAAATATTCATTTCACTGAGTGGTTTTGTGTGCCAGGCACTGTTGGGATGCTTTGCTTAAGATGTTTTAGTCTTCACAACAAGTCATTGAGGTATTACTGTTTTCTCCATTGAAGTGAACTTATGCCACGCCCAGGGCTAAAAAGAGGCAGAGCTGAGATTGGAACACATGCCCCATACTCTAAGACATTAGGCCTTTCTTGAGGCAGACTTCAATGCAATTATATCCTGGGATCAAATACATACACAAATAACCCTCTTGCACAGGAAATGAAGGAAGACAGTGGCTGGTCCTGAACATGCATCAACTATCACCTCTGTTCAGAGACCCTGAGGCTGAGAGCAGAGGTTTCAGGCAGAGGACCTCAGACAGGGGAATTCCATGTGGCCTTGGCATGGAACAAGGACTGGGAATAGTAGGAGGAAGGAAGGAAGGATGGCTTAGGCCAGCTGGGAGGTAAGGACCCACAGTGAAGCTAAGAGCTCTGTGCTTTGGCTCATTCAGCATTCAGTATTCACAGCAGCCTAGATAGATGACATCTTTATCCATCAATCATCTGATTTTCTGGAGATGTGGAGGATAATACATACACAAGGGTCCTGAATGAAAGAAGTGACTTTTACACACAGCCTTTCACTTGGAGAGAAATCACTCAGATATCTCTTCTGGAACTCCCCCTTTGTTCTCTGATTCTATTTCTAGGGGAAAATTTTTTCCCCTTCTTTTCCTCATTCCACTGGTGCTTGTCTATCACTAGCATCCATGCTGATGGGAATTCCTCTTAAAATGCCCACAGTTTCTTTTATGAGCCTCACCTTACAGACTTATGGGAAGCCCTGGGCAGGATGCCCTGAGCTTCTGGGTATGTGACTGCACTCCTCCAAACCACAAGTGCAATGCTTCCAATGCACAGAGCACCTGTTTTCTTCTCTCAAAACTCTTAGCTCCACTGAGAGACATAAACCCAGGGAGACTCAGCATGATTCTCTAAGGTACAAGCTTGGGCCCCCCTATACTAGTTCCAAACTACCAGGAGGTCATTATTCCCCCCAGTTCTCTATCTTGCTCATAAGCATTCACCAAACTCAAGTCCCTAAAGAGAAAGAAAAAATTGTGACCTGTACAAAATACATGTTTACATGTGGCTGTGACATCATTTTAAAGCAGTCTGTGGTGAGGACTGGACATGAGGATGGGGTGAATTCAGTCCATACCATGATCCTGGAAAGAAGTGGTGGACTTTCATATTTACCAAAGGGAATGCTCTGACTGTACCTAGATAACCAGCTTAAAATCACCCTTACACTGGAGACATACTTGCTGAAGAGTTAAGGAAGCAGTTTGCCTGAGTAATGGGGGGCATAAGTTGGTTCAAAGCTTGGTTCCACCACTTACTGTTGAAGTTATGTAAAGTCCTTTTGACTCACTTACCTTACCTGTAAAATCATGGTGATGGTGATGACGATTTTACCGTTCATCAAACTTCACTACCCAGAAGAAAAAAATCATGTGCTCAGCTGACTGAAGATAATGGACTGCTGTAGTTCAGCCTCATATAGGCATAACCCTGAGAGGCATTAGAGAAGAGGAGTGAGGCTTCCGGTAGCAGAACGGTGAGTTTCTGATGTGGTTGTTGATATTGATGATGATAAGCAGTCCTCACTTCAGTTTGGGGAAGTGGAGTGATCATGGGTAGGAATACACGCAGATTCCCAGGCAATCACAAGGCAGTTGACTTGTTTGTCAAGATCTAAAAGATATAAAATGGTAAGATCGTAAGATCAGAGACAAAGATTTCTGGGAAAGTAACACCTGAGTGAACTCAGAGCTTGGTGTCTCACATCAATACCAAAACACCTGTGCAGGAGGAAGTGTTGAAGACCTGGCCTCAGCAACACCATGAACACAATAGGCCCTCCAACAGCTCAGCTGTCCTGGTAGGAAGCACAGAGGATGTTCATGAGCCTGATAACAGTCGATCTACCTGCTGCTGCTTATGGTGATGATGATGGTGGTGATAGTGATTATTTCTAACTTGTCAGCATTATAGACTAAGTCTTTGGTATGGTACCATTCTTCAAGAAACCAACTAGTCGCTTGGTGATAAAATAATTAAATCAGGCCCCTTGCCTCTATAGAGAGAGCAATTCAGGCTTATGATGATTGACACATGTTATTAATACAGACCTGTTTTTACTGGCCTTGGGGCATCAGTCCCTGAAATAACGCTAAGGCTTAAATCTTCTCTGTATTTCATCCCCTCAGTAAATACCTTAACCACTGCACGGATTACACTACATTGTGATTTTGGTTCTTGAAGAAGGGCTTTGGGTCCTTTGCTTTATGAATTTACCCAGCCCTCCTACAAAGTGAGACTACAAACCATATGCGTTATCAAAGTTTGGCCAGTGAATTAAAACCCATCCAGACACTCATATGAATGACACTATGAGCCATAAGTTGAACAGTAGCAATGGGTCTGCAGAATTTTGTCCTTTTTCTCCCTAGAATGCTCCTGTCACCATCACCAAGAGTAGTAACCTTTTATTTCTTAATTTAGTTTCATTTTGTTGGGAAGGCGATATACAGAGAGGTTACAGTTACAGGGGTTACAGTAAGGTAATCAGCCATTTCTTGTTGAACATTGTTGCCCCCTTTCTCGTTTTCCCCCACTATCCATCCCTCTCCCAGTAATAATCTTTCATAAACATTCTTGATTCAAGGTAGATGGGGAACTGAACCAGATAGTAATTCTTTTGGTGAAACCAGCTCATTATCTTTTCATTCCCACTAACCATGATCACAATGGCACAGATACTCAGTGTTAGAAACATATCACATCCTAGCAGCTAGCACAGCACCTGGCATAATGAACACACTAAATACATGTTTGTAGAATGAATGACTACATGGCTGAATTGGTGAGTAAGAGGTAGCATGCAGTGTTGGAGGGAGGATGAGCTTAGCAGACAAGCAAATTTGGATGCAAATCCCAGGTCCACTGCTTGGCTAGCCATTCTAATTGTGGGGTTAAAATCAGTATAACAATGTAAAAATATATCATAACCCTGTTTAACAATAACCCAGGATTTATTTGACTGACAGTGTCAGAAAACCAACCCATACAAAGTCAATCATTAATGAACAAAAAAGATATGGTAAATTTTATTGGCTTATACTATATACTAAGAAAGCCAAATAGTGCCATTTCCTTCTAGTCTAGTTAAACAGGTGAATTCAAGCTGCAAATCTGATAGGCCTCTGCTTGATTTTCTTCTCAGATGGGTTTTATCCAGAGAGAGACAAGATGGCCCCTACGATGCTCCCAGCTTTTGTGGGCCTTATGACTCATATTCCAGAAAAAGCACATGACCTTCCCTTAGCCACTGTCTACATCAAACCCGGAAACAAACACTCTGTATGTCAGACATTGGGGGGAGGAGATGGCACAGGACAGTTACTGCTCTCATGGGCTACAGCATCTAGAAATCACCAAGGTTTAAACTGAGGGGCAATGGGAAGCAGGTAACCATTGAAGCTTGAATGTTTCCTTGAAACACAGTAGAGGGGAGAGGGGGTCTCTGAAGAAGAGTACCTAGGGGGCTGTGAAGGACAAATAAGATTTCTTCAGGCAGCCAAGCTTTCTAGACAGGGTGCAGTGGATGGGAGATGGAGGAGGGGTGGGAAAGAAGCTCAAAGGAAGGAGACATCTTGGGTTCAGAAAGTGTGATCTGCCTGGCATCACTGGAGACAAGTGGGAGGAGACGAAGCTGGGAAAGTGAAGTGGTCAGAGGTTTGCACTCCTGTAGTGCCAGGTTAGTAACTCATTTTATTCTTAGGACTTGACTTCACACATTTAGGGCACATATTCCCTCGTGGATGAATGGAAAATGGGAGAATGAAGGCCAATGGAGAGATAAGAAGTAAACCAGTAGAGACTCAGACATGGTTAAGTCTACATCCCTGGACTTAGGCTTTATCTAGGTTAGTACCCTGGCTACAATGTTCAGTAATTTGTACAACTTGAAACAAATTACTCCCATTTCTCTACCTATAAAACAAGATTAACAGCAATACCTACCCTCATAGGATTATAAAGATTAAATACTCATAAAGTATAAGAATAGTGCTTCCATGGGGCTGGAAAGGTGGCTCAGTGGTAGAGTGCTTGCCTTGCATGCCTGAGGCCCTGGGTTCGATTCCTCAGCACCACATAAGCAAAAAGAAAAAAGCCGGAAGTGGCACTGTGGCTCAAGTGGTAGAGCGCTAGCCTTGAACTGAAGAGCTGAGGGACAGTGCCCAGGCCCAGAGTTCAGGCCCCACAACCAGACCCCCCCCAAAAAAAAGAATAGTGCTTCCAAAACAATTATTATCATTCCTGAAGAATCAGAAATGCCTGATTCCTTTATGATTTTTTTCTTCTTAAAGATTTAATGAAGAAAGTTTTTGTTAAAGTTATGAATTGAAAAAATAAATTTAAAAAGATAAAATTGAAAATGCAAAATTTTCATGAATCATTATGAATGTAGCATATCAAAGAGTTCTCCCATAGTGAGATACTTGAACCACAATTCCCAATACCCTATAAGACCCAGGGCACCCTGAAAACTCCGAGATACATGGTTACACACTACAAGAAACAGGTACAAGACTCTCATGGAAGTCTCTCTTCAGATAATAAAGGCCCAGAACAGAATAAACATGGACAAAGTAAGCAGTACCCAAATGGAAGAAAGGGCAGACAGGAAGCAGCACTACCTCTCCTCCCAAATGATATCTACTTCCTCCTTGACATCTGACATGTACTGAAAAGGAGATTGTCATCCCCAGATCTAGAGCCAGGATTGGAATGTCATGACCTATGGGACAGCTAATGGTGATTAGAGATGCCACTGAGGCCTACAATGACCTACATGGATCCTAAGAGTTGATGAATGAGTAACGAACAGTGTTAATGTGGAAGCAAGGGGGCGGGAGGAGAGTAAGGCGATTAACAGTTGGCTGGAGACAAAGGGCCAAAAGAAGAAATAATCTTGATGACCTGGGAACTCCTCTAGCCTCAATACAGGCTAGACCAGAAAATTCCCTCAGTGAGGAACACATGAGAAAATGGAGTGATGTCAGAACCTCCAGTGAACCATAATCTTGGAGTCAAAACAACCAGAGGATGTGGTCTAGCCAGAACCTGGGGGCTGTGCTGTGGACAGACATCTGCGAACAGCCCATGCACTGGAGCCAACCCAAGCAAGGGCCTGCATTTCTTCAACAATGGTGGCTGACTTAGCTTGTAAGCTGCTGAGAACCAAGGCTACATATAACCCAGTGAAAAGTCACTGTGGTTGATTTGGCTCTCAGCAACCATCTAATTAATTCTCAAGCCAATCTAAATATGGGAGAAGAGTCAAATAGTCTAAGTAATTGATTGAAAGCCAGAAATTTCTCAGATTCATTTTTGTTAGATACAATGTAAAGTATACTATTTACTTCCTGGCATTTTTAAATTATAAACTAAAATATAGTCATAATTATGTATCCATATGAAATCTAAATCTAGTTCGTGTTATCTGATGTGCTGAGAGGCTAAGTTCCTGTTTTACCAGTAGGTACATAGTTTCTCCAGAGAAACTTTGTTTAGAAAAGCATACTGATAAACTGCTTGACAACATGAAGGGAAGCCTGGGAGGCTAAGAGACTGTGAGATTACTGAAGGACCCACAATTTAAAAAGACAAAAAAATAGAATACAAGTCTAAGATGAGGCAAAATAGGAAAGGACATACATCAAAGCAAGAGACAGATTTACTTTTTGAAAAGCAAAGTTTTGGGGATTTTTGAAGAACAAGAAAGTTGTCAGATACTGGTGGCTCACACCTGTAATCCTAGCTACTCAGGAGGCTGAGATCTGAGGATCACAGTTCAAAAGCCAGCCCAGGCAGAAAAGTCCATGAAACTTATCTCCAATAAACTGTTCAGAAAAATCCAGAAGTAGTGGTAGAGCACTAGCCTAGAGCACAAAGAGGCTCAGGTACAGTGCCCAGGCCCTAAGTTCAAGTAGGACCAGCAACAAAACAAAACAAGAACGTTTAGAAATTTTTTGTTTGTGTCTATGTATATACGGGCACTAGGATTTGAACCCAGAGCCTCAAACTATCCTTTGACTTTTCTGCTAAAGGCTGGTGCTCTACCACTTAAGCCACATCACTACTTCTGAGTTTTTGCTGGGTAACTGAAGCTCAGAGTCTCATAGACTTTTCTGCTGGGGCTGGTTCTAAACCATGATCCTCAGATCTCAGCCTCCAGAGTAGCTAGATTACAGACGTGAGCCAATGGTACCTGTTTAGAACTTTTAAATTATCTATAGTGGTACTGGTTGCTATCTTCCTTTACTTGATGCTACCCAGAGCTGCTTCTATGAGTCAATATAGGAGAGGTCAAACATGCAAAGTTATATCTGACTTCAGGGTTTGGGCTAGAGCAGGAGTAATCATTTCCCCTTTCTTTCTGGGGAGTAATTCGTAAAACTCTGTGGTCCTCCTACCTCTCTTCCCTCTGCACAGCCCTTCTCCTATAACTGGCAAATTATCATGCATCAGAAATTAAAGTTGTGTATTTACCCTAACACATGATTCACTCTGTTTCAGTATTCTGGAGGTTTTGCCCCATGGGTATGTTCTGTTGTTCATATTGGGTATTCAGATTTCATTGATAAGGATCGTGTCCTTTCCCTGTTTAAAAGCTAATTGACTCTGATAAGAAGACTGCTTTGGTTTGTCAATTTAGCATGTTGCATTACAGTATTTAAGACAGTTATTTCCTGTGTCTCAGAAAATATTGGCTTTAACAGATTCAATAAAATTATTGAAACAAAACCATTAAAGCCTTCAGTTTTTCTTCTATATTTGATTTTCATGCTAAGTTCATAAATGCGAATAAAGTATATTGTAATATGTAAAGACAGCATAATCATGATAACAATGTCATTAACAGTAGCTGTCATTTACTGGCTTTTGACTGTGCTCCAAAAATACTTTTTTATAGACCTTAATCCTTTCATTTAAACCTCACCATAGCTCAGAAGAAAAGACTAGTCTCATTTTCCAGGTAAGAAAACCAAATTCCATACAGGTGAAATAAGTTATGTTTTTGTATCAGAAGACATTGGCAAAAAAGTGAAAGGCAACTTAAGAAAGGGAGAGTTGCAAATCATATAGTTGATAAAGGTTTAACTCTAGAACCCCTTCAACTCAACCATAGAAATACAACCCAACTGAAAATATAAGCAATTGGCTAGAATAGACATTTCTCCAACAATACATACTTGGGCAACGAGCATGTGAAAAGTTCACATCACTCTTAAGTCATTAAGAAAATGCAATTCGGAACTGGGAAGGTGGCTCAGTGGTAGAGTGATTGCCTTGCATACATGAGGCCCTGGGTTCAATTCCTCAGCACCACATAAGCAGAAAAAGCCAGAAGTGCGGCTGAGGCTCAAGGGGTAAAGCACTAGCCTACAGCTGAAGAGCTGAGGGGCAGCACCCAGGCCTAGAGTTCTGGCCCTCAACCAACAGGAGAGAGAGAGAGAGAGAGAGAGAGAGAGAGAGAGAGAGAGAGAGAGAGAGAGAGAGAGAGAGAGAGAGAGAGAGAGAGAGAGAGAGAGAGAGAGAGAGAGAGAGAGAGAGAGAGAGAGAGAGAGAGAGAAAATACCATTAAAACCACAAGATGCTACTTCATACCTACTAGGATATCTGTCTACAAGAATAATTTTAAAATTTAAAATGCAAAGTATAGATGATGATACAGAGAGACTAAGATGCTGACATTTTGGTGGTAGGAATGTAAATGGAAGCAGGAGAGCTACAAGTTCAAGACCAGTCTGGACAGGACTATATAATGAGACCTTGTACACAAACACACAAATACACAAGCACATGTGTGCACACATACACACACACAATAGTCACACCTACACTGGCTATCTAACCCATCCATACCTCTCCTAGATATATCCTCAGAATAATTACAACAGGGATTCAAACAAATATGGGTATGCCAATGTTCATTGTATAACTATTTGCAAAAGCCAAAATGTAGAAATTAACCAATTGTGTATTGAAGGGTAATTGGGTAAACAAAGCATGCTACATCCATCCTTGCAAGGGAAAATTCTTTATCCATAAAAAAAGAAGTTCTGACACATGCTACAACATAAATTAACCTTGAAAATAGATTAAATTACCCATATACCAATAGTAAGCTTTATATGATATACTTAGAAGAGCCAGATTCATAAAGGCAGAAAGGATATGATCAGGGGCTGGAGAGAGGATGAAAACTATTTGAGAGGATGAAAAAGCTCTAGAAGTTATTATGATGCTTAATGTCAATGATTACACATTTAAAATGAATAAAATGCTAACTTTTATGCATATTTTAGTCCCCTGAAAGAAAACACAGAAGGTACATATGATTCTTACATCTTTAAAAAGTTATCCGTTTGGGGCTGGGAATGTGGCTTAGTGGTAGAGTGCTCACCTAGCATGCACGAAGCCCTGGGTTTGATTCCTCCATATCACATAAACAGAAAAAGCTGGAAGTAGAGCTGTGGCTCAAGTGGTAAGAATGCTAGCCTTGAGCAAAAGTGGCTCAGGGACAGCGCCCAGGCCCTGAGTTGAAGCCCTAGGACTGGCCAAAAAAAAGTAAGTTGTTCACAGCCTATATCTACAGACCAGGTTACTCTCCTGCGCTCTGAATATAATTTCAGGCTAAAACCTCAGACTCAACGTCTAGTTTTTAGTCCCTCTTCATCTGAAAAATCCACTACTTGCTCCATCCTCTATGAACCTTGAACCTTTAAGAGCTGCGCTACCCACTAAGCTCCGCCCATCACGAATTCTTTCTTCCTTGTTCCTGAAACTAACCAGCTCCAAAGTTTTGTTTTAATTAAAATGCCTGTCTTAGCTTCTAGAGTTTCTAAATATTTCTTGGGTCACCTTCTTCTGCTCCACTTAGAGTCACTGTTTTTGGTCAAAAGCCTCTCATACTTCCTCTCTCACCTGGGTTATTGGATTGACTTTCACCTTGGTCTCCGCCCCTCTTCTGCCCCTCCACAGAAAGCCATCTCTCTTTCTACCTCTACACCTGCTGGCATCTTCTCACAATGCTATAAATTTCCCCATGCTACTTTCTTCCTTTAAAAACATTCCTTCATGCAAATTCAGAGGAAACCCAAACTCCCTGGCATACAAGGCTATCAACTACCTAAACCCAATCGGCTTTCCAGCGACTTATTTTCCTGAACCCCTGCCACACTGACTGCCTCCCCCACTCATCCAATGTCCCACCCAAAGTTTGCCTTGGGGCTCATTCTTGTGTTGTACATTCATTATATAGCCATTATACATTGGGAATGTATGATTACACTTACCAAAGTCATATCATACACAGTATCTTCACTGCCTTAGCCCTGTGCTTGACCTATCCATCTTGTCCTCTATAAATCCCAACCCTTTACTGTGTCTATAATTTTGTTTTCCCTAGAATGTACTATAGTACATTGCCTCTTCAGACTGAATATCTCATGTAGCTTCATTATTAGCCAATCCAAGTAGAGTCTGTAAATATTCACTGATTCTACAAACATTTATTTTGGACAGTGCTACCTATAAGCTGGATAGCAGTTGGAGTCAGCAAGACTGGAAGAAAAAGATCAAGTAAAATGATTTCCACATGAAAGGGCTAGCTTTAGAGAAACCTGGACAGTGGTTAAGTCTGTGTTTGAAGGATTTTGTTTGGCTTTTCTTTTTCATGCAATTCATGAAAAGCTAGGAGTTGTGTCGATCATTAAGAAGAGAATTAACCTGAGAAAAAGATTAAAATGCTCTTTAACTGTTCTGTTTAAAGAAATGAATTCTCACTGCTTTAGCTGAGATACCTGAGGGCTGAGAAGATCGAGCACAGAACTGAAGTGATGCCCACAACACAGCATCTCCATCACCATCTTCTACAAAGAACCACTGCGTGCCATCACCATCTTCTACAAAGAACCACTGCGTGCTGGTGTTGGTAGTGTCCTTTTCCTTTCTTCCCTCCTTTCCTTCCTTCCCTTTTTCCTTCCTTCTTTCTTTTTTAGAGTCTCACAATGTATCTCAGGCTGGCCTTGAATTTGAGATCCTTCTACCTCTAATGTCCTGAAAAACTGAGATTACAGGCATGCACCTCCATACACAGCACTATGGTTCTTTTTTTTTTTCAATTTAATGACAGCCACAATAGTTACCTAAATAATATTATTTGTGAGTTTATACATTTCCTCATACCTTTTGATTTTTTTCAGAAAAAAATTAATCTATTTAAGATACATAGTACAATAATATTCAAAGTGATATGATCTGAGTTTTTAATTGAAAAGATTTGTGTGAAGTGGATTTTGATTCAAGCAAATAAGATGAGTTTTCTCATGGGCTCAGAATTAAGGGGAAAAAAATCCTTTGCAAGATAAATATGTTGTATGCCTCCTGCCAATAAAGGATATAACATTTCCTCATTGTTGTTAATAAAAAAAAAAAACACGTCCTTCCTAAAAAGAAAGAATGCTTCAATGAGTCACCTATTTCCACATTCAGGGCTGGGAAGCTCTATAAATGTCTCCAGCCTTTAGCAGAAAACATCCAACCAACCGTAGCCCAGAGAACAAGTGTCTCCCATGGCAGACATGCGGCTGACCCTGCTGTTTGCCTTGTGCCAGCTGCCGGGCTCCCTGGCCCTGCCACTGCGCCAGGAGGCAGGGGGGCCGGGCCAGCTGCAGTGGGAGCAGGCGGAGGTAAGTCAGGGCAACTCACCTGGGTGAGGGGTGGCCATCTCCCCACCTGCATTAGAGGGGTGTTCAGTTTTTCCTCCTTCCACATTAGTATTACAGTGATTTCTCATGTTGGCATGCTGCTGATTATAAAGACAAGATGTGATTCTGCAAGCAGGCTTTAGAGCCAGTGTAGATGAGGGTTGAGTTCCAATGCCTCCACGTACCATGCAAACTTAGAAAGGTCATTAAACTTCTCAGATTTTCATCCTTCTAATTTGAAGGTTGGATAAATTAATGATATCACCCAATTAGGGTATGATAAAGCACATTATCATAGTACCTAAACATTGCTCATACTCAGCAAATTCAACTTTTGTTACTTGCTGTTACTTAAAATTAGTTCTCATAAAGTGCACTGAACGTTGCCTTTTGAGATGATGACTACTTGTAAAAAGAGATCTGAAGTTGCAAAGCAAAATTACAACTTTGGAGAAACCTAACTCAACAGGCCAGGCATTCACTTCTGAACTGCTTTGTTCATTTGTCCTCAGCAATACAACTTGGTGTTTCTGTCCCACAAGATTTATTCTAGTAAATAAACAGCATGATAATGCTAACTAGCATGAGTATACCAGTTGGAGATGATAAGGTATGTCCATATACATTGTCACTGGATCCTTAGCTGTTTCCTGAGGAGAAGTAATCAAAATTGATTTGCATTCTTGTTACTGAAAGAGGTAGGAATCAAGGCAAGGCAGGTCTTTCCACCTCAAATATGTATCTTTCCAATATATTAACAAGTAACATATCATAAAATTGTTATTTGCTAAATTATAGGATGATGACTTATAATTATAAATTTAAACTCTAACATAAGAGAAATCTAATTTTTACATTAACTTGGACTTTTTAAAAGATCCAAAGTAAAGCCAGGTACTGGTGGCTCACACCTGTAATCCTAGCTACTCAGGAGGCTGAGATCTAAGGATTGCAGTTCAAAGCCAGCCAGCAGAAAAGTCCATAAGACTCTCACCTCCAAGTAACCACCAGAAAATTGGAAGTGGTGTGACTCAAGTGGTAGAGCACTTGCCTTGAGCTAAACAGCTCTGGGACAGCACCTAGGCCCAGTGTTAAAGCCCCACAACCGATATAAAAATAAAAACAGATCCAATATAATGCACCAGTTGAACATAGAAGGTTGCCAATGTTTAGCTACTTTATTTAACCTCCCAACGATTTTCTAGCAATTTCTATCTACCTAGTAAGTTCTGCAGAAAGGCTACCTTTACAAGAGCAGAAAGTTTCTTTACATTCAGGTTGTCACTAAGAATTTTGCTGGGTTGAATGGAAACAAGGAAAGTTCATTTTAAGAATGGGGGGTTTGGGGTGGGGAGAGACCTTTGTAAAAGCCATAGCTCTGAAAGGGATAAAGTGGATTGTTTTCCCTTTAAAATATGAAATTCACTCATAATTGTCATGGATGCACAATTACAATTTGTTGCACTGAATGAAACACAATCACTGTTAACAATAGAAAACAGTAGGGACAGTACTAAAAGATTCTCACACTAGTAACCATTACTGTCTAGTCCAATGTTGACTGAATGTTACTGAGCCAATTGTAAATGCTTTCAACAATAATACTATCATGATTATCTAAGTGTGGGCCCCATTCCTTGGTATGATGGCTCCCATTCTCGTTTCCAAACACTTGGAAGCTTTAAGAAACTCCCAGGAACACAATTACCCCTGGAATATATCTGAAAAGCCGGCCATATTCTGACAGTTCCCAAAGTGTGTTTGCTTGGGATATAGCAGTAGAAAAGGGGTTGGGGGAGGAAAGGGGAATTGGAGGGGCAGGAATTTCAGGCTAATACTGCTACGAATTTCATGTGTCATTTGGATGCTATGAGCTTTGGTTTCTTTACCTGGAAAATTAATTCTAATTAAATGAATAAGCTCCCAATATCCTCTATAAACTGTGGCGGGGACCTGATCTCAGCAGGATCTTTGGTGAACTGGTGGTCTCATGTCTCCCCACAGAACACATTATCCCAGGTACTTGGTGTGCTTGTGGAAGCCACACAGGTTTCACTTTCTGCTTGCTCTAGAAACAGGCCTAGGCTTGAAAAGTGTGAAGTACGTTTCTTCTCAAAACGCTGAATAGGAATAAAGACAATGTGAGGCTTTTTCTCCTCTGCTCCTGAGAGGGCAGCCAGTGCTTCATTACCAAACTTCTGAGTCCTCCTCACTAGGAAATACCTATTTAGGGACGACCTTGTCATTCTCTCTGCACGCCACTATTTGAATCCACAAGAACCCAATATAGGAGTTGTACATGTTTCTGAAGTAAAAGGCCATAAACAAGTTATGATTTACTCTTTTTAATAGAATTATCTTGAGAGATTTTATGTTCATAACTCAAAAAGGAAAGAAGCCAATACATTTGAAACCAAACTCAAGGAGATGCAACGATTCTTTGGCCTGCCTGTAACTGGAAAGCTAAACTCACGCGTCATAGAAATAATGCAGAAGCCCAGGTGTGGAGTGCCAGATGTTGCAGAATTCTCACTGTCTCCAGGTCCGTCAAAATGGCCTTTCAATATAATCAGTTACAGGTGAGTTTTGTTTTGGCTCACCTTGACCAAAACAATAAAGCTCTTTTCCTCAGAAGCCAAATAATGTTTCCTTGCTTGCTGCTAGGATAGTGTCATACACTTCAGACTTGCCCCAGGATGTAGTGGATGAAATAGTGGCAAAAGCTCTCAGTTTGTGGAGTGAGAAGACACCACTCAAGTTCTACAGAGTGAAATCTGGAATTGCGGACATCATGATCAGCTTTGCCAGAGGCGGTACGGATGGCTGCTGTAGGCCAGTCTCTTTGTTTTGTCTATCCATGCTCTCCTCTTTCCAAGATCAAAACCTTTCACTAGGACAGAGTGCAGGGACAAGCTGGGCTTCAGTACAGATGTACACATACTCGTACACACACACACACACACAATCACACACTAAAAGAGATACAAAGATAAAGAGAGACAGAGAAGTTCTCTACATATACATATGCAGAGCAGATTTTCAAGTTTGTTAATTTAGAACTACTTATATAGCAGTGATTGGCAAATTAGGGCTCATGAGCCAAACCAAATCTACCATGTATTTTGTAAATAAGGTTTTATGGAATACAATCATGCCCTTGCACTTATCAACTGTCCCTTGATAAATTTCTAACAGTTATAACTGTGATATCGCCCATCAAGTCCACAAAGTTTCAAGTTCTTATCTGGATCCCTCATAGAAAAAGCTTCCAACTCCTGCTTTGTAGCACAAAACACGTGCACAGCCACATAAGGAATTTAGCTGAAACTTGAGCTAGAGCCCACAACATCAACAGTACCGAAGAAGATGCAATGAGTAGCACTAATAACAGTACCATAGTTTTTCAAGAACTGGAAGGACCAGACATAACCTGATACAATCTGAAAACAGACCTTGAGCATGCTTCTCTAACAACCTAATACTCACACACATGATAAGCCAAATTAAAGAAAAAGCATGAAATGGTGCACAGACTACTTGCTAAAACCCATGCTCACACTCATTGTCATTCCCAACACCATCCAGCCAATCAAAGTAATCAACTCTAATAAACTCATAGGAGTGTGTGCAAATCCCTCTATCTATGGAGGTCATCAGTGATGGGTAGTGATTCTAATAAAAGAAACAGACCTGTACCCAACAAGCAGACAAACCACCCTGTGTTTGTACCCGGCTGCTGCTGATGTCAACAGGGCCAAATGCATGGACTGAGATGCTTTTTCAACCTCAATAGTCCTTTTAACTGAAAAGCTGCATGAGAGATTAAAGTTTAGTCACCAAGGAAAATTACTCCATTTTCTCACAGTGCATGGAGACTTCTACCCATTTGATGGACCAGGAAACACCCTGGCCCATGCCTTTGCACCTGGACCAGGCCTGGGAGGAGATGCTCACTTTGACAAGGATGAACATTGGACTGACAGCAGCAGCAGCTTAGGTACGTCACCCAGGCCCCTTCTACTATACCTTTACTAGAGTTAATCATTGCTGTCATTTATAATCATTACTGAGAGCAAAAAGGCCACCCACCTTGCTATAGGTAATAGGTCCTTTGTCTGATTGAATCTACTAGCAAAGTTACATACACAGGAGATAGAAACTGAGGCCTGGAGTTAAGGAACATTGGGCTCAATTTGCTGGGCTTCATTCCGTTGTTCACTGTGTGTCCTTGGACAAGTGACTTAACTTCTCTGGGCCTCAGTCTCATCAATGAAGTGGAAATATTAATAGTTCCCACCTGAGAAAGATTGTTGTCGAAATTAAATGTGGTATTGAACATCGTATTTGTAATATCTAATAATTCAATACAGTATTACTTTCTTCGTATTTCTCAAAATTAAGTGTCTCGAGTGGAGAAGATAGAGTAGCAGAGATTACAATGGGAATTATACACACTCCATGGTGACACTCTACTGTCTGTCAGCTCCATGACCCAACCCATCATTTTACCACCCCACAGATGGGGACTAGCAGCCCACAGGACTGTGGTATGAATAATCCTAACTGGAGACAATTCTTTTTTCAAAAAAAATGGCTACTAACTGGCCCTAAAACAGAACTTCACATTTGTGTTTGGCAATATATTTTTATCAATACAATTTTATGATGCAAAATAAAAAACAAAATCCAGCATTGCCTGGCTTCTTGCCTCCAGTCCTGGCTTTCTTAAAGCTATATTTTGCTCTACTAAAAATTCAAAGCCATAATAATTTATTAAATAGCAATTATGTTCCAGATATTGAGAAATTTTGCTTATCATGACAAATCTATAGGGCAGGAATCATGATCTGGGTTTAAGAGGTAAAGACCTGAAATAGCCCTATCCATTAATTTTCCTAGTGGGGGCTGGGAAGGTGGCTCAGGGGTAGAGTGCTTGCCTTGCATACATGAGGCCCTGGGTTCGATTCCTCAGCACCACGTAAGCAGAAAAAGCTGGAAGTGGGGCAGAGGCTCAAGTGGTAGAGCGCTAGTCCACAGCTGAAGAGCTGAGGGACAGCGCCCAGGCCCAGAGTTCAGTCCCCATGACAAAAAAAAAAAAAAAAAAAAAAAAAAAAATTTCCTAGTATTGTCAAGCTTGTAGAAAACAGGGCTGTTTCAAACTCAGGTCTTATTAGGGCTTTCAAAGCCTTGATTTCTATTCTGGAATATTGGTTGTATAAGAAGCAAATAAGTAGAAAAACATGGCAGTTCTTAATAAGCATAAGTACTGATGATCCCATAGTATTACTGTCTGATTCTCTTTCTAACCCCATCCCACATTTGAAGGCAGTAAACTAACAGTGGAGGACTGAGAGTTATTTTTTGTGGGTGTTTTTGTTGGGGAGGGGGACTTTCAGTTGTAGGGTTTGATATCAAGTTGCTGTTCCTGAGCTCTTTTGCTCAAGGCTAACACTCTACCCCTTTGAGCCACAGCTTCACTGCCAAGTTGGATTTTTTTTTGTTTTAAATTTTATGCTCTTGGGCTGGGAAGGTAGCTCAGTGGTAGAGCACTTGCCTTGCATGCATGAGGCCCTGGGTTCGATTCCTCAGCACCACATAAGCAAAAAGAAAAAAGCCGGAAGTGACGCTATGGCTCAAGTGGTAGAGCGCTAGCCTTGAGCTGAAGAGCTGAGGGACAGCACCCAGGCCCAGAGTTCAGGCCCCACTACCGGACCCCCCAAAAAAAATTTATGCTATTATGTTAAAGGCATTATATGGTTATTTTAATGGCCACTGGATGTCACTCCTTTGGTTGTAGGAATTAACTTCCTATATGCTGCAACTCATGAACTTGGCCATTCTTTGGGCTTGGGTCATTCCTCTGATTTTGATGCTGTGATGTACCCAACCTATAAAACGGAAGAGAAACAAGATTTCAAACTTGCACCAGATGACATCAAAGGCATTCAGAAATTATATGGTAATGTTTATGGTTTCAAATAGAAAGGATTTCTCATTTTCTTCTTAGAAAAGACTTGGGAGAATTTTGGGCACAGTTATTTAAAACCACAGTGACACTTACACCTGTCAGCCTAGCAAGGAGGAATGGAGCTGCAGCCTGGGTATTAAAGCACATGTGAAACCCTGAGTCCAGGCCAAAGCACTCTAAGTCATAAAAGTAACACATGGTTTGTATTTTAAGCTTTGGTATTTTTTTTTTTTTTTACTTTTTGTCAGTCATGGGGCTTGGACTCTGGGCCTGGGCACTGTCCCTGAGCTCTTCAGCTCAAGGCAAGTGCTCTACCACTTGAACCACAGCACCACTTCTGGTTTTCTAGTGGTTAACTGGAGATAAGAGTCTCATGGACTTTCCTGCCCAGGCTGGCTTTGAACCACGGCCATCAGATCTCAGCCTCCTAAGTAGCTAGAATTACAGGTGTGAGCCACCAGCGCCCAGCTTTAAGCTTCAGTATTTTAAAGCTTGACATGATGATATTATGCAAAAACTACCAACATTGTTCTCTGGCCGCCACACACTGCTCCTCCTTGTCCAGCTTAAATGCTGTAGGAGTGGGCTGAAGGAAGAGCACAGCATCCTCCACAGCTCCCAAGGATTTGGTCCAAGGTGATGAAAAAGTACACAATTATTTCTTGCTTCTGCATTCATGCAGGGAAAATGGTTAACTATGAACAGTAATTACTAGTAATATGGGTCATGAAGCTTATATTCAAATACCTCATCTCCCAATCTACACATTTTTGTTGTAATCAAATTCAGTTGGGTTTGAAATTTGTTGATTTGTTGATGAAATTAGCAAAGAAATGAATCAAAGGACCAGGATAAAAAAAAATCTATGTCTCTGGACAAAAATGAGGAAAGTTTCCTAAATTAATAGCTACTGCAATCTAACAAAATAATGCTTCAGGGAAAACTCTGAAAAATGCTCTTTTGGACCTTAGAGGTCCAATGTGAACAGTTGTTGCTATCCAAAACACTCAACAAGATACTATTGTTAATAAGGTTATTGCCCAAAATAGAAAACATAGCCCTCTCCTATGGAAAACAGTGGAACTCACAGAATATTCCATGGTACCCTATTTTAGAGCCATACAGAAAACAGAGATTAAAGAGGATCTGAGACCAATAGGTTAGACTGAACAGGAAGAAACTGATTGCTGTAGTGAGTTCTTGAGCATTAGCTTCCACACCATATAGATGGAAAAATGGAACAGAAGGATGCTGAACACCCGATCCCCAGTGTCCACAGCTTTCTTCACCTTTGGAGGTTGTTGTGCAGAATCTTGGCCTAGGCAAATGAATGATGTACATACACTGAGATGCTTTCTGTATTTGTATAGTTATAGGATCATTTTTAATGCATTTGATACCATATCAGAATGTTTTCATTTTCTTTCTTAACAGGAAAGAGATGATTCGAGCATGTTAGACATTCCAGGGAGATTTCATCTGGTTCCATATCAGTAATCCCCAAGCAGAATGAACAGATGCTCTTCCTGTACTCCACTCTGTGAGGACTTCATTCTCACTGGCACTGTGGTTGGATTTCACACACTTCCCACCCACCTTTGAGGATTACCTCCTTTACACAGTGACACCAGTCCTCAGGCAACAAGCAGTTGGTAGATGTTAGTTATTGTTATATTAACAAATAATTAACTTTTTATCCCAAATTACTTATACTTGGGAGAAGTTCTGTTCTATGGCAAGGGAAGATATACTATACAATGAAATTTAAAACAAAAACAGGCTTCTCTCTCCAGATGCCAATAGAATATGCTGAGCTGAGACAATGGAATCTGTTATCAAGCATTGCTGAATATCCCCTAAGGTTCTCAGCTGGGGCTAAAAAAATGAAATTATATTTATAAAGTATTTGATTTATACTTAGTGTTCCTTCCACCTCTATTCCTGTACTGTTTAGTAGGAAAGAAAAACCAATGTGAGATTAATGTAACATTGGCTGGTTTTGACACTTATTTGTGGAAAGGATTGTCATATTTAGTAAATAAAAACACCTGTTTGCCAAGGCCAAGATACTATGTATGTACAGAAATTCACAATATTTGTTTGCATTTTGTAGATTTGTTTTATTGGTTTTTGTAGTAACTTTAAAGTCAATAAACTGCAGCTAAAAAAAGAGATCTGACAAAAGTTACTGAAAGGGTTCCTATTGACAAGAGGAAAATAAATGCAACTGTGAAGATGGGAGAAAATAAGTCTCCACAGATGAGCATCTAGGCAAAGGAAGAGCAGGAAAGAAGCAAACAGGGCAAGAAAACAAATGGCAGGAACACTACATACCTTTCAAAACCAGCACTGAAGGTTATGGTCTCAATTCTCCAATCAAAGGACACAGAAGGGCAAGGACTAAAAAGCAAATGATGAGACTGGCAGCCACAAATGTTGGCCTGAGGCAAAAGGTAGAAAAAATATATAAATCAAGTAAATGGACCCCAAAAGCAGGAAGGAGAAGCTATATTCATGTCTGATCAAATAGTCTGTAAACCAAAATTAGAAGAGGCAAAGGTTATTTCATATTAATAAACAGAGTAGTCCTTCAAGAGGAAATAACAATTGTTAATATATATGCACCAAATGTCAGGGCACCCAACTTCATTAAACAAAAACACTGCTAGACATAAGAACACAGAGGGACCCCTAACACAATGATAGTGTGGACTTGAATTCTCCACTCACACCAATGCTAATGTCTTCCCAATAAATTTCCTTCTGGACTAATAGGACCAAAACTAACTAGTTCATCCATGAAGTAGTAAAACATTATGTTCACCTTCCTGTACTCACTAACCTTCTTCACCATTTTGCCATAAAACCTTCCAGAAAAAGAGCCCAACATAGAACATGGACAGGTGAAAAATGACAGAGAGGATATAGACCCAGAATAAAGCTAACCAGGGCTGCCTTTATAGCATTGTTGTTAGCGTACAAGTAATGCTAGGTAGCAACAAGAACACTGAGCTGTGCCAGAAGTTATGCTTGAATCCTGGTTATACTTGACCCTCTAAGGAGAATTTGGGTTTTCCTAATGATCATTGTCATTATTGTTTTGTTTTGTTGAGAAGGGTCTTCCTATGTATCCCAAGTTGGCCCCAAAGCTGCTATTTTAAGCCAGGCTGGCCTTGAACTTGCAAACCTCCTTCTCAGTGCCAAGTTTATAGGTATACAATACTATGCCTGGCTTGCTTCTTTTCCTTCCTCTTTTCCTTCCTTCCTTCCTTCCTTCCTTCCTTCCTTCCTTCCTTCCTTCCTTCCTTCCTTCCTTCCTTTCCTTCCTTCCTTCCTTCCTTCCTTCCTTCCTTCCTTCCTTCCTTCCTTCCTTCCTTCGTTCCATCTCTTCCCTTGGGATTGAGTCCAGTGCCTTAAGTCTGCTAGGGAAATGCTCTACCACTGAGCTACATCCTCATTCCCAATCCTTTGTTTTAATTCTCTTATTTTATAAAGCAGGATTTGTGACCCTTCCAGTCCTAAAATTCAATGCCCAGCTGGTCATAAAATATTAGTTGATAATATTATATGATTCTGAAGTCCTATAAATGTTAAAATATTTGGGTTTTGCCCTTGATTAGACTTACCAACTCTCTAAAATTGATCGAAAAGGATATGAATGCACAGTTATTGTGTTCTACGAGGAAAACAACCACAGGTTATAGAGCTCAAAGAGGATATAAAACCTTAAAATAGTGGGGCTGGAGTATAGCCTAATGATAGAGCATATGGCCATGGTTTGATCCTGGCACCAAAAGAAAAAAAAAATCTTCTCTTCACCTAGCTACAGATAATAAGCAAGTCTAAACTCCACTTGACTGGATATTCCTGACATTCTTAAAGATTCTCTACCAGGCTGGCCAAACCTTCTTAGACCTGTGATGTAGTCTATGGCCTGGCCCAAGCCCCACATCCTGGTGTGCGCCCATCTCTCCCCACTCCACTCCTTCTTCCCCTGTATCCTTCCTACATAGCTCCCCCAATTCTCTTCCAAGCCTAATCCCATCTTGGAATCTGCCTTTAGGGGACCTGATCTAACCCCAGGAGTGTCTAATTATCTATCACTGCATAAAAATTTCCCCCCTATATTAGCTCATTTCATTCTAGCATGAATTCTATGAGTTAGGAGTTCAAGCAAGGACTTGCATGTTTGTTCACTACCTTTAGTTTGAATGACTACAAATCTGGGTTTGGTTGGGACAGTTAACCACATCGCCAACATGTAGCACCTACGCATGCGGGTCCTAGTTGGTGTGCCTTTATGGTCATAGCCTTAGACGTCAAATAGCATCACTTCTGCCATATGCTACCAGTAATTTTTTTTAAGGAATCTCAGCCATTTTCAGAGTTAAAATGAAGTAATTTGCATCCCTACTTTAAATTTGCAGTTATGTTTCTAAGTGGCCACATGGGGTCACCCTTCCTCTTTGTGAAAATGTCTATCATTAAACCACAAGGCATTTATTAATTTTTTTTGGGGGGGGGGTCCGGTCATGGGGCCTGAACTCTGGGCCTGGGTGCTGTCCCTCAGCTCTTCAGCTCAAGGCTAGCGCTCTACCACTTGAGCCACAGCCCCACTTCCGGCTTTTTTCTTTTTGCTTATGTGGTGCTGAGGAATCGAACCCAGGGCCTCATGCATGCAAGGCAAGCACTCTACCACTGAGCCATTTCCCCAGCCCGGCATTTATTAATTCTATATATATATATATTTTTTGTCGGTCGTGGAGCTTGAACTCTGGGCCTAGGCACTGTCCCTCAGCTTTTCAGCTCAAGGCTGAAAATGCCCAGCCCTGGCATTTTTTAATTCTAACCAAAAGTATACTTGCTACTATAAAGGTGCTGAAAATGAGCAAGGGTAAATTTTGCTTTGTACTCTCCTTTATCAATAGCATCCAGTTATCAATGCCCCAGCGGTCAGAAAGGAAACTCAGGTTACATGAATCTATAGGCCATACCCTAGTGAACAACAATTTTGGGAGGGTAAATTTTACATTTAAGATATTTGTATATATTTTCCCAGTATTCAAAATCGCATTCATATTTTTTCTAATATAGAACTATGTCCATGCATTCTAAAGAATTATGGGGGACAGGGCTGGGAAGGTGACTCAGTGGTAGAGCGCTTGCCTTGCATGCCTGAGGTCCTAGGTTTGATTCCTCAGCACCACATAAGAGAAAAAACCTGGAAGTGGCACTGTGGCTCAAGTGGTAGAGCACTAGCCTTGAGCTGAAGAGCTGAGGGACAGTGCCTAGGCCCAGAGTTCAAGCCCCACGACCGACAAAAAAAAAAAAAAAGAATTATGGGGGACAATTGGTTTCCAGGTTCCTCTGTTCATTCTCTAGTGGCCTTTATTTTCTCTTTAGCAAATAAACTCTTAAAACTGTAAAGAAAAAAAAATGGGGGAGGGGAAGGGAAATAACAGAACACTGAACCAAGGACACAGACATCCATTGCAACAATGATGCCCACAAGACAGTATATTGGAAATGAATTTTACAACTTTGGGCAGGGAGTGAGGGAGAAAGGAGGGAGGTGGAGGAGGGAAAGGATAGTAGGAGAACAAGGGAAGGGGTAACGATGCTGGATAAGAAATGTACGTATTGCCTTACTCATGTAACTGTAACCCCTCTGAACAGCATCTTTACAATAAAAAGGAAGGAAGGAAGGGAAACGAATTAAGTAATGATATACTCTTTTGATTGTTATATATTGTAACATTGCATTACTAAAACCTAATGCTTATTAGAATCTGTGCATCTGTGTTTACACTGAGACAAGACTAAAATCTACTTTCATTATACTAATCTTACCAAGTTTAGTACTAGGGTTATTATATTGGCTTCATCAAAGGAGATGACCATCTAGCTTATCTTCCTGTAAGAAAGTAAATAGTATAACTAAGTTCACAAATCAGAAAAATAAAGACTTTTCTAAAAAAGGAAATGATTCCCAAAATTATTTTTTATTCTCTTAAAAGTTAATTTAAAAATAAAGGAACTAGGAGCTGGGCACTGGTGGTCACCCCTGTAATCCTAACTACTCAGAAGGCTGAGATCTGAGGATCACAGTTCGAAGCCAGCCCAAGCAGAAAAGTCTCCCATTTAACCACTCAAAAAGTACAAGTGGCGCTGTGGCTCAAAGTGGTAGAGTGCTAGCCTTGAGCAAAAGAGCTCAGGGACAGCGCCCAGGCCCTGAGTTCAAGCGCCATGTCTGACCAAAAAAAAAAAAAAAAAAAAAACTAGCAATATGGCTCAGATATAAAACACTTGACTGGCCTTTGTGATTGGATTCCATTCCCAGGACCAAATATAAATAAATAAAACTGTAAATTAGCATTGTTGCCCAATCTAAGGCATAAAAACAAATTGAAATCAAAATTCAAAAATTAGATCAATAGAATAGAGAAACAACAGACTGACCACACTAGAGAACTCCAATTTACACTTGTGTTGCTGGCACGATTACTAATAGCAGCCCCTTTCACTCCTAAACTGTCAATGTTTCACAATAAATGATCTACTCAAGTGAACCTAGCATGGGTCTGATGCCACATGTTAGCTGTACTACTGTGACAAATTCACTTGTCTCTTTCCATCAGCAAAACAAAAACTATTATTTACCTCTTTAGGCAGTCTGAAAAACAACTGGAATCTGTTTCATGCTCTTAAAAACAAAATCCCATAATAGTTAAGCCTGGCATGATGGCTCCCACCTCTCATCCTTAGAACTCAGAAAGCTGACGTAGGAGTATTACAAATTTGAGGCTACTATGGACTATATAGCAAGATTCCATCTTGAGTATCAATCAATAAAATTAGTTGATGTGGCTCCTGCCATCCCCCACCAATCCACAAATTAGAGCAAAATCCTGGCACCTATATTCACCTTCAACAGAATTACAAAACCATCTTCTCAGAGTTGAGGATGTACGTACAAAGCCGAGCCCCTCCCTCTTTAACACCCCACCCCGCCAGCCCTATCTATCTACTGGGTAACTGGATGTCCCAGGTTTGATTCATGGACACTGACCAGAGGCTCCTTACAATGCTCAGTCATGAAAATCAGGAACACCCATGTCCAAAGAAGTCACTGTTAGTTACTTCCCAGCCCACTGCCCATCCCATAAATTCCCCTCATCCAGCCCGACAGAGGCTTAGGTTCTTCCTTGTACTTGCCAATACCCTTTCCATGAAATACTGACATTCTTAACAGGTTATCTCTCCCTTTTTTTTTGATGCACTAGAAAAAGGAAATGCAAAAGCATCTTCCCCCTTTGAAGACAAAAACCCACTCTTCCCCAGAGCAAAGAGAAATTTATTTATTTTTCTTGGTCGGCCATGGGGCCTGAACTCTGGGCCTGGGTGTTGTCCCTGAGCTCTTCAGCTCAATACTAGCACTCTTGTGGCCACAGCGCCACTTTGGCTTTTTCTCCTTATGTGGTGATGAGGAATTGAACCCAGGGCCTCATGCATACAAGGCAAGCGCTCTACCACTGAGCCACCTTCCCAGCCCAGGAATGTGTTTTTAAGTCATGGATTCCATGAACGTTGAAAACCTGCAGTGAAATAAAAGAAAAAAACACCTACCAGACTAGAGATTACATTGGAGGAACTGGGGGAAAGAAGCCTCCCGGCCTAGAGGCAGACAGGAGCGCAGTCCCTGAAAACAGCGAGAGACTCCACACCAGAAAGAAGAAATGTACTCATTATCTTGCCCATGTAATTGTAACCCCTCTGTACAGTATTTTCACAATAAAAAAAATTTTTAAAAAGAAAGAAATATGCTACATTTTCAGGTGTCCTAAATACCCTGGGGAAATTGGTAGGCGCTTTCAGGCCTGCCAGGAGACAGGATCGTTTACAGGCAATCAGCAGATCAGCAGCACCTGGGTGGAGAGGTGAGTAAGTGTTTACTTCGTAAGGCCTCTGGGATGAGAGTGCAGGTAACAGGTGGGGTTGCTGATGCTACAAGGCGATTTTCACTCACAATCCTCCCAGCCACCTCAGCTGACAACTTGGCGTCAAAATTAGGTTGATTCATGACACATAAAGGAACATGATGATTCTCATGTACTTGTATTTCTGGGCTTAGATTCAAATTGGTTGCAACATAGGGCTTCCTGACTTGGGGTTCAGATCCAGTGGCTGTGCAGTTGTAGAGGAAGGATTTCTTTGTTTCTCTCTCACACTTCCAATATGGAAATAAAGTCAGGCCTCTGCCTCCATCCTCTTAGTCTCCTCTTTCAGTCCAAGTAACCCTAAAGTACACATCTGGGGAGTGTAGACCCAGGCCACACCTACTGAGGCTCAGCTCCCATTCAATCATACCTAGGGACAGGTGGTCTCTGAAGGTCTTGATTTGATTTTTTTTTCTGTCTGCATTTTGTGTGGAGGCTGCTATGTGAGATTCAGTAATGACGGATAGACAGGAAGCCCAAATCTGAAAACTGTGACTATTTCTAGCTGCAGAGACAAGAGAGCCCTAATCCCTCCTTCCCACACCACCATGTCCACTGACTCAGTCTACTTCCAAAATACGTTCATTCATCCCACTTTCACTACTTCTATGTTAGTTCAAACCATCATGAAGCAGCAGCCTTTAACCCCTCTTCTTATTTCTACTCTTGGTCCAATCACAGCTGGTGTTTGCCTTTTGAAAAACATAAATCAATTACATCACTTGTCAACTCTTGAATGGTTTTTTATCTTTATTCTTTTTTTTTTTTAGTGGTATTAGGGTTTGAACTCAGGGCATATGATTGACAGGCAGACACTACCACTGAGCCATGTCTTCAGCCTTCATCTTTTTTATTTTTGTCCTGCTAGAGATGGAAGTTGGGACTTGCACATGCTAAGCAGGTGTTCTATCTACTACTATTCCTATTCTTTATTTTTTTTCCAAAAGAACCTAAGCTTCTCACCAAAAAGCTCCCACTTCCCCTTTCCCTCACTGCCCCACTCACGCAGGCTTCCTCTAGGCTTCCCCAACACACTCTGCTAGTGAAGCATACTTCCCCTGGTTTTCACTTCCCCTGGCTTTCACATGGCTTCTTATAGAAAGCTAACCTGCTCTGGAAGGCTTTTCCCCAACCACCTATCCTAAAGTGCCACCAACTGCTTTTAACACATTGCTGTGTTTTCTTGGCACAACATAACTTTCTAGTTGGTCTTCAGCTGAAACTGCCATTTATACGGTAGGCCTACCCCTTTGTCCTCTGTATAAGACATGGGTAATACTTTATTTTCTTCTGTAAAACCTTCTCTACATGAGATTTTTGTACATTTTGTCAGTTTTTATATCATGAGTGCAAGCTTTGCTACAGATCTTTTGAAATGATATGGGATCAAACCTAGGGCTTTGGGCAAGTACATGAGGCAAATACTCTACCTCTGAGTTACAGTCCCAGCCAAAGCCTTTTCAGTGACAAGTGTTTGTGTTCAGAGCAGCAAGGAGCAATGCTGAGGGCTTAGAATGAACTCCATGCATGAAACAGAAGAAATAACAAGAGTAAAGGATGGACTAGGTGGCAGAGACTTTACACAGCAAAGATTCACCAGCAATCCTACAGAGAAAAAACAAGAGCAATGTAGATGCTCAGAAGCAACCTGAGAACTAACAAAGGAAAGACCTTTGGGGCATCTCTGTGAGCTCACCCTCTTTATAGACCTTGTAGCCAATATAATCCTGTCTAGAACTAACACAGAGAGAGCTCCTCTTCACCATCTGGAATCCATCAAACTCTGGATGCAAGCACAGTTCCCCTACGACACATCCTCAGTGCTGGGGATCAAGTCTCACCTGCCAGGCCTAGCCCCATATCCAGGTGGACACAGGGGCTCAAGCCTGTAATCCTAGCACCTGGGAGGCTAAGATTAGGAGGTCAAGATTTGAGAGCATAGCTCACAAGAGTCCATCTCAACCAATGACTGGACTTTATGGCACACTGTCATCCCAGCTACAGGGGAAACACAATGGCCCATGCCTATTACCCTCAGCAACACAGAGAAATAGGGGGAGCGCATCCCAGGCCAGCCTACGAATGACAAAGCCCTATCTCCTCCAAGAATAACGAAGCCAAGTTAGGGACTGGAAGGATGGCTTACGGATAGTGTCTGACCTAAAGAGTGCCAAGCCATGGGTTCAATTCCCAGTGCTAAAAAAAATGACCTTCTGTCCATCTAGAACTCTTTCTTCTCTGACCTACTACTTTCAAGAAGAAAATCCATATGTGCATGGGGTTCGTTGTTCTTTGCTTATTGTATATTTTTGCTCATTACTTTTATTTTTACTCATTTGCACCTAGAATACCAAATACCGTTGAATGCAAAATAGGTACCCAGTCAATTCTTTTTCATTAATTACCTTCACACAGGCCAGAGTTGGCACTTAAAGTGAGAAGGGGAAGGCAGAGGAGGAGGAGGAGGAAGGGGAGCAGCAGCATGCAGGAAGGAAAGCTCCCAGTCGGCTCTCACTGGAAAGGCTTAATCACAGGGTACAGTGAGCTGTCAATCTGCTAAATCGGGGATTGACAGGAACTTGGCAACACTGGAGTTGGCCCAAGACCAATGGACACTGTTCTGTCTTTCCACAGCTTCCATAATTTGTAACCTCTCAGTCTCAAAGCCAGACGGGCTCTGATTCTTTTCTCATGCAAATATTGATGATTCATCACAAAGTCTGATTTACTAATAGCTGGATGATAATTACCATGGACAGCAAGCCTTAGAAGCTTTCTTCTGTCATCTGTTTCTCAATGAATAAACATTTACTGTGGGTTTTAAGCAAGTTTCTCTGAGAAAACACGAAATCCCTATCTTTTGTACCATGGTAACAAACAGTTCTTGCTATTCCTATGTGGAAACCAACTCAATTTTTATCCTTTATCCTATATCAAATGTATTGTTATTTTAGGGAGCTGAGTAGTGTTAAAACATATTCATTCACATTGTATAAAGCCAAAACCACCATTCATGCCAGTAATACTTTTCATCTTGCAGAAGTAAAAGTGGCTTACATCTGTAACCCTCACTCAGGGATAAAGATTAGGAGGAGAGTGGGCAAAACATTAGCAAGACCACATATTTCAACAAACAAGCCAGATATTGTAGCATGTATCTGTGATTCCAACTATGCAGGAGGCCCAGGCAGTCCAAGGCTAGCCTAGGCAAAAAGCATAAGACCCTATCCAAATATAACTAAAACATAAAAGGGCTGGGGACATAGCTCAAGCAGTGGAGTACCTGGCTAGAAAGTGCCAAGCCCTACATCTGATAGCTGTGAATCATAGTTCAAAGTAAGCATGGGCAGCCGGGCACCGGTGGCTCACGCTTGTAATCCTAGCCACTCAGGAGACTGAGATCTGAGGATCACAGTTCAAAGCCAGCCCAGGCAAGAAAGTCCGTAAGACTCTTATCTCCAATAAACCACAAGAAAAACTGGAAGTGGCGCTGTGGCTCAAGTGGTACAGCACTAGCCTTTAGCTGAAGAGCTGAGGGACAGTGCCCAGGCCCAGTGTTTAAGCCCCAGGACCCACAAAAAAAAAGACAGAGTGGGAGAGGGAGAAAACCTGGCACCAAGGAGAGAGAGAGGGGGGGGTGGGGAGGGAGAGAGAAAGGCTTTTTCAAAGAGCAAAGACCTGCATGGTGTTAAAGGCAGCAAGTACAAATGCTCTGGGATGGAAATTGACTTGGCGTATCTAGAGCATGGCAAGGAGGTAGAGCTGAGGAAACAGCAAAGAGAGTGGAAGGTGAGGTGAAAGATTGGGTGCAGTGGCTCTCACCTGTAATTCCAGCTACTCTGGAGGCAGAGCTTGGGAGCATCTCTGGGTTAAGGGTGTGTAAGCTTGTGTGGCGTGTGTGCAGGCTCTGGCAGTCTTATGTGAGCTGCTATCAGGTAACTATTAATACAAATCCTTCCTTTGTAACCTGCAAGCTTCATTTACTTACTCTGGTAGTGGGTTGACTCAAGTTGTTGGTGGCCACTGATCCACCTAAGCAAGGCTGAAGACACACTTGGCTACAGACAACACCAGGCCAGGGATGCCTAAGTGTCAGGGGTCGCTTAGGCAGAGGTCAGTGGCCCTGGCCCCTATCCCTGACCCCTCTCTCAAACCAAGATAGCTAGTTTGCTCAAGAATGTTAGCGTAAGAGTTTATGCTCAGCTTGGCTCCCTAGCCCTTCTCCCAGACCAAGACAAGAAAGTAGCTAGCTCACTCAAGGATGTTATCTTAAGAGCTTACTGAGCTCAGGGTTACTTTTTTCTACTAGAATGATGTCCACTTTGTGTCAGAGAGGAAATTTACTTACTCATCACTACATCATGATGGACAATAGAAACTGCTTGGGAGATGAACTAGGGGCCTTTATCCTCTGAGACGAGTGCCCCCTGGTTTCCCCGCTTTGATTCCTGAGATTGGCTTTGTGTTTGACTTTCTCCTGCTATGCCATTCCCCTTTCAGGTACCTTGCAGCAGTGGAGATGGCAGCAAGTGACTGTTTTGATTCTGACAATGTTCACATTTCTTTCACAAGAAGAACAAGAACAAAGGCCAGAGGCATGAAAGGTCCTGGCAAGTTTGGAAGTGTAGGTGGCGGGATGAGGTTCCAGGGAGGTCATCCCACTCACACCGTGGTGTTAGTGTCTCCATGGAGGTCAGTCACGGGGTAAATGGTAGACATTTTGGGGTTCATATTGCCTTGGTTTATTCTTGCTGCAATAACAACTTCAGTCTGTGTAATCCATAAATCACAGAAATAAGATATATAATCCAGCAAGGACATACACTCTTCTTTCTGTGGGTGTGTTTGTGTTTTTGGTTTTGGGTTTTTTTTTTTTTTTTTTTTGCAGTCGTGGGGCTTGAACTCTAGGCCTGGGCGCTGTCTCTGTGCTCTTCAGCTCAAGGGAAGCACTCTACCACTTGAGCCACAGCACCACTTCCAGTTTTCTAGTCGTTTATTGGAGATGTGTCTCACAAGACTTTCCTGTCCAGGCTAGCTTTGAACTGTGATCCTCATATCTCAGCCTCCTGAGTAGCTAGGATTACAGGCATGAGCCACCAGTACCCGGCTCTGTGTTCTTAACATGGCTGAAAGGGCCAGCAAATTCCCTCAGGCCTGTTTACCAGGTCACCATGCCCACTGGGGAGAGCTCTGCTTCAGGATCTCTCAAAGGCCCCACCTCTTTAGGCTTCATAAAATTCAGATTGGGAAGTGGGGGTGCAGACAAACACACAGACTACAGGTGGCACTTTCCCATTTGCCATCTGGAAGCACTTTCTACTCTACCCCAGATTCTCAAACCTCCAGATGTTTCCATGAGAAAGAGCAACACAAATCTAAATGGTTATTGCTTCCTTTTTGCCTGGGGTGGACACTGAAAAATATTTTGCAGTCTGACTGAATTCTCAGGTAGAGAAGCCTTTGTAAATGTGGAATAGATTACCCTGGTCAATCTTTATGACCTATCACATCTATTCTGATTAAGATTTCCCTAAGATCACAAAGTATTATTTTGCATAATAGAGTTTTGAGAGTGTAATTGCTACACCACCTTTATGTAATAAAATCTGGGACAGGTGCCAAAGTTGTGCAACGTGGGAATTTACCAGCTGTAAAATGCCCTACATCAGGAGGCTGAGATCTGAGGATTGCAGTTCAAAGCCAACCCAGGGAAGAAAATCCGTGAGGTTCTTATTTCCAATTAACCAGCAAACATACAAATACACAGAAGTGAAGCTGTGGCTCACGTGGTAGAGCTAGGCTTGAGAGAAAAAGCTAAGGGACAGCTCCCAGACCCTGAGTTCAAGTCCCAGGACTGGCACAACATCATCCCCATCCTCCAGTCTTGCACCACCAACCAGGCCTCAGTCTGTGCCATCCTGAATCAGCCACGAGTCAACTTCAGGGTCCTGAGAGGGCACTAATTGCAGACTTGGGGAGCAGCACTGGCTCCAAATGCTGAGGATTTACTCAAAAACAGTTTACAACCAACAGGTCCTTCCAAACCAGGTTGCAGGCGTCAAGGGGAGAGGGCGCTCACCTGCCAGAGAAGAGGCTCAAGCGTAGGAGTGGGGCTCGGGTCTGAGGGGCTCCGGGTCTGAGGGGCTCCGGGTCTGAGGGGCTCCGGGTCTGACAGGGTCCCGGGTCTGACAGGGCTCCGGGTCTGACAGGGTTCCGGGTCTGACAGGGCTCCGGGTCTGACAGGGCTCCGGGTCTGAGGGGCTCCGGGTCTGACAGGGCTCCGGGTCGGAGGGGCTCCGGGTCTGACAGGGCTCCGGGTCGGAGGGGCTCCGGGTCGGAGGGGCTCCGGGTCTGACAGGGCTCCGGGTCGGAGGGGCTCCGGGTCGGAGGGGCTCCGGGTCTGACAGGGTCCCGGGTCTGACAGGGCTCCGGGTCTGACAGGGCTCCGGGTCTGAGGGGTCCCGGGTCTGACAGGGCTCCGGGTCTGAGGGGCTCCGGGTCTGAGGGGCTCCGGGTCGGAGGGGCTCCGGGTCTGACAGGGTTCCGGGTCGGAGGGGCTCCGGGTCTGACAGGGTCCCGGGTCGGAGGGGCTCCGGGTCGGAGGGGTCCCGGGTCGGAGGGGCTCCGGGTCTGACAGGGTCCCGGGTCGGAGGGGCTCCGGGTCTGACAGGGTCCCGGGTCGGAGGGGTTCCGGGTCTGAGGGGCTCCGGGTCGGAGGGGCTCCGGGTCTGACAGGGCTCCGGGTCGGAGGGGTTCCGGGTCTGAGGGGCTCCGGGTCTGACAGGGCTCCGGGTCTGAGGGGCTCCGGGTCTGAGGGGCTCCGGGTCGGAGGGGCTCCGGGTCTGAGGGGCTCCGGGTCTGAGGGGCTCCGGGTCTGAGGGGCTCCGGGTCGGAGGGGCTCCGGGTCTGAGGGGCTCCGGGTCTGAGGGGCTCCGGGTCTGACAGGGTCCCGGGTCTGACAGGGTCCCGGGTCTGACAGGGTCCCGGGTCGGAGGGGTTCCGGGTCTGAGGGGCTCCGGGTCTGACAGGGCTCCGGGTCTGAGGGGCTCCGGGTCTGAGGGGCTCCGGGTCGGAGGGGCTCCGGGTCTGAGGGGCTCCGGGTCTGAGGGGCTCCGGGTCTGAGGGGCTCCGGGTCGGAGGGGCTCCGGGTCTGAGGGGCTCCGGGTCTGACAGGGCTCCGGGTCTGAGGGGCTCCGGGTCTGACAGGGCTCCGGGTCTGACAGGGTCCCGGGTCGGAGGGGCTCCGGGTCTGAGGGGCTCCGGGTCTGAGGGGCTCCGGGTCTGAGGGGCTCCGGGTCTGAGGGGCTCCGGGTCTGACAGGGCTCCGGGTCTGAGGGGCTCCGGGTCTGACAGGGCTCCGGGTCTGACAGGGCTCCGGGTCTGACAGGGCTCCGGGTCGGAGGGGCTCCCGGGCCCCCGCCACGCCTCTGGGCCGGGCGTCCTCCACGTCCAAAGCCGCCCCAGCTGGGGCTCGGCGAGGGCGGACGCCTCACCTCTGAAGTTTCCGACCCTGTGCCCCAGACTGGTGTCAGGCCGCCCGGACGGCACAGAGGGAACCCCACCCGTCAGGTACCGGCCTTCAGAGGCCTGCCTCGACTTTCCCTCAGCCTCGTGCCCCCGGACCCCGCTCCGAAACCTCCTCCGCGGCCCCACAGCCCGGGAAGTGAACTCAGACTCCAGAGGGGGCGACACTCACTTTCTTCCGGGACAGTACACCGCCCTTCGGGGAAAAGAAAGGAGACAGCTCCGGGCCGTGAGGAGCCCGCAGCCGAACGCCGGGACCCGGACTCCCGCCACGCCGCAGCCACAGCGTCCCGCCCTTCGGCGCCACTCTTTGAGCCGCATGTCGCCCCGCCCACCATCCCGCCCCAGAGAACCACGCCCACTCCCGCGACCCTGCCCTGTAGTTATGTCCGTCCAGCTCAGGCCCGCCCCCCGCATAGCCACACCCTCCGAAGCCCAGGCCGGCTGTTCGCCCTCGCTCACAGGCTCGACTCCGCCCCTGGCCCCGCCCCTCCTCGCCCTGGCCCCGCCCCGCGCTCCCGCCACGCCCCCTCGGCAGGGCTCGGCGCCCTATTTGGTCATTGGGGGCCCGGGCCCGGAGTCGCGCGGCGGAAGCGGACGCGGGCGGCTCGCGTGCGCAGAGCGGCCTTACCCGTCGCGGCCGAGGACTCCCGGGGCCGCGTCTCGTCCGGAACAATGGGGCTCGGCGCGCGCGGGGCTCGGGCCGCGCTGCTCCTGGGGGCGCTGCTGGCGCTGCTGGGGGCGGCCGTGGACGCCGTCGACCCCGCGGGTAAGGCGGCGGGCCGGGGAGGGGGCCCCCCGAGTTGCGCCGTCCTGTGGAAAGTTCGAGGCGGCTGTCCTGGGGCGCGGGCCGACGGGGCGTGGGGGGGGCGGCCGGGCAGGACTCGGGGAGCCTGAGGCTGGGGTCCCCGCCTGCCCCGGGCGGCGCTGAGCGCGCGGGCGCGGCGGGCCGGGCGCGGGCCCGTCACCTGTTGCGTGCGAGGCGCGCGGGGCGGCCGGCGGGTGAGGGGGAAAGGCGGCCCCGGTTCCGGCGGCCAGGGTCTGCCCGGCAGGGCGACCGCTCGGGGGCCCCGGGGCCTCGCCGGGCCGGTGAGGACCCTCGCGGACCGCTCGGCCCCGAGGTCGCCGCCGCCCGGGGTCGGGAGCCCGGGGCCGGGTCGGAACCGCCGACGTGGACGTTTTCCTGCCGCGGCGGAGAGTGTGCTTCCTAGCTGGGCCTTTGCAGACTTTGAGAACTTTCTGGATGAGGTCAGGAACCTCCGACACCTCCTGTAGAAATGGGGCCCCCCAGTTGCCTTGAGTGAGGAAGGATTTCACTGCCATCCACACGTGCTGCTGTGTTGGGCCGTTGATTAGATTTATCTACCGGGAGATAACAGGTTACTTCACCTAGCCAGATGGTTCTGGCCCAGCACCTGGCTTTGCTCGAATAATCTGGGTGCATACATTTTGCTGGTTTGTGTTGGTTTGAAAGGCCTTGCACCTGTAACTAACTGGACTTGAGATCATCTAAGAAAAGATTGATCAGTAAAATCATCTTGTAATACCTCGGCATCAGTTTCATCCCGATGTTTATGGGATATGATACCGACTAGAGGAGGCAAGTAGGAGTGCCCTCGCTTTTCCTTCTTTTGACCTAATAGCACAGATTTTTTTTTTTGTCCTATTTTAACGCACCATGTTCTGTTTAGGAATATGTCACTAAAGGTTAATGCTCTTTGGAAACTGGAAATGCCCCAATGTAACACAGCCCTGATTTCCTGAGCCAGCATCAGCAGCTGAGCTGCATGCATTTGTGTTAGTTATGTCACCTTGAAACCAGACTGAAAGTGCCACAGCAGACTTCTCAAAAAAGCCAGCAACTGTTCTCCATCCTAGTGAGATTGTGTCATTGCAAGGTATGGTGAGTCGACATAGATCATTTTAAGAGTAGATTGGTACATATCTCAGTGAAGAGTTCGTGCTTAGCATCTAGGAGACTCTGAGGTTAATCCCCAACACTGAAATACAACAGGAAAAAAAAGCATCCTAAAAACTGTGACTCTGATTTTTAAATTTTGACTTTGAATCCATGAATCCCTTGTTTGGCCATCAACATTTTTGATCAGGTGTGCACAGGTTTGTCAATGGTCACTCTAGTGCCATGAAGATGCCAATAACCAGTCAGTATGTGTGGGTAGTACCCCGTAGTGGACTCTAGCATTCAGGTGGGGTTTCATCAATAAAGTATAAAATTTTAAATGAAAAGTCTAGTGATCAAACCCTGGCTGGCAGAGTCAGGGCTGTCTTGTCTCAGCACAGTTAATGAGTGTGGCTGAGGCTAGGCAGTTTCTCACGGATAGCTTGTAGAGTGAACTGCTGCCCATGCTTTGCACTTTGTGGGAAATCTTGCAGAAATATGAAATGCACTTAAGTGACTGGCCTGCAGCAAATATATTTTCTTGCTGCTTCTGTTATTGCCCTTGAATCTGATACCATTTCTACAAAATATTACATACATACGTATCTTTAGTACTTACAAAATTTGCATTTTTCCTTTGTCTTATAGGGAAAAATATTATCTAGTACCTTTTACAATGAATTAAAATCATTCACTAGGATACTACACAGTACAGTTGTCATCTCTGGGGAATTCTTTGTGCTGACATTTGAGCAGATGGCTATTTTGCTGACTGAATCTCCCTTTATTGTGGTGCGTTGATCTTGTTAATGACCAGATTCGTATGTGCAGCTGCACATTACTGCGTACTTATTGTCTGCATTTAGGCCTTAAGTCCTGTCACTGAGTGACAGCACGGGCTGCACAGCCCACCCAAGGCTTCAAGCATGTTGTTAGCTCTGAGTGTTTATGCTCCTGTGTGGGTTTAAGATAGGGACACACTCGGGTAGTATTCCTGTGCAGATTTGTTGGACATGGAGCATCAAAAGATTTTGGACAATCCCAGCCTCAGGCTTATGAAATACCAGGAGTCATCTGGAGCATGTCTGTGGTAACTTTGTTGTAGCTGAAGTTTCTCACAGCCAGAAATATGTTAAAAGTTAGCTCACCCATCCCAACCAGGGACGTTTGACCTTGTGGCACTGCTACTCCTGGTGACTGACAGGACGATGGTGACCCAGTGTGGGGACTTTGAGGCCAAACTGCCCAAGTTCAAACCTTAGGTCCTCTACTTGCTGACGAGGGTGACCCAGGCAAGCTACTCAACTTGTGTGCCATCATCTGCAAGCCTCCCAGAGTCACTGTGGCAGTGGCTCCACTTGGGAGCTCATTTGAAGCCAGCAGTGCTTAAACAAGAATGTGATTCCTGGCTGGCAGTGGTTAGTAGTATAGGGAGTAGAGAGGCCGAAATTAGAGGCATTGGTGACCACCCTTTAGCTTTAGCTGTAAGTATCACTTCTCAGGGCGGACAGCAGCTTGTATAGGTGGCCTGCAGGTCAGGCAGAGGAAGTTAAACCCACAAAAAATGATTCTCAGGCAAGGAGAAAGGTGGGTGGTGAACCTGCTGGGCAGACAAGGCAACAGGAAGGTGTGGGAGAAGGGGCTGTCTGTCTCCAAAGGGTTTGCCATGCCTCTTGGGTCTGGGTATCCTTACTGGGACCTTGAACATCTGACATTATGGCAGAAATGATTCTATTTTCACAACATTGTTTGGCACTTTAGTAGGATACAATGCAAATACAGGAGTTGAGGCAAGGCTCAGGTGGTAGAGCACTAGCCAATGAGTGAAAGCATCAAATACCAAGTTAGAGTCCCAGTCAGGGAGGGAAAATACAAGTGTAGTTCTTATAATGAATAGCCAGATAACACAAGATCTGGAAAATTTTTCCCTATAATTCAGGCCAATTCTGATACTATCCACCTGGAATTAGTGTCTTTCCCACAAATTAAGGATTCAGCCCATGGCACTGCACTCAGTTCCGGCGCCAGTGGCAAGGCTTGCTCCTGCCAGGAGTTCCCACGCCCTCCTAAAGTTAGCCAGCTTCCCACAATGGATCACAGAACTTAAGGCAAGCATTTAATTATGTTTACTGCTTTATGGCAAGCAGCTCATCAACTCTGTTGACAAGTTTTATACAGCTTAATCTCCAGCCCTCTCTTCCTCTTTCCCAAAAGTCAGTGGATAACTCCCCTGCTCCTCCAGTACTGTTTCTAAGCTTCTTTTGCTCAAGGGTAGCACTCTACCACTTGAGCCACAGCACCATTGCCTGCCTTTTCTGTGTATGTGGTACTGGGGAATGGAACCCAGGGCTTCACGTATACTAGGCAAGCACTCTACACCAAGACACATTCCCAGCCCCAATGATCCTCTAGTAAAAACCCCAGATTTCACTATTTTTTTTTAATGAATCTAGATTTTTGTAGTTGGTTTTTTGTTTGTATTTTTTTTTATCTAAACCAGATATTGGCTTGCACCTGTAATCCTAGCTACTCAGGAGGCTAAGATTTTAGGATTGCGGTTCAAAGCCATCCTGGGCAGGAAAGTCAGTGAAACTGTTATCTCCAATTAACCACCAAAAAACCAAAAGTAGAGCTATGGCTAAAGTGGTAGATCACTCCCTTAAGCAAAAAGAGATCAGGAATAGCACCCAGATACCCAGTTCAAGCCCCAGGACCAGAAAAAGAAAAGGAGGGTTGGGGTGAGAGGGTATATATGATCTAGATTTTCACATGTATTTTGACCTTTAAAGGTAATTGAAATTAAACAATTTTTAGAATGAGTCTGCTGATTTGCTTTGTAAATAATGAGTACTTCTGGGATTTCATTAAGGTTGTAAAACATTATATAAAAGAAAATTTCAGAGTTTTTGTGTTTTGTTTTTTAAAGTTCCCAGCCAGGCACCAGTGACTTGTAATTCTAGCTATCAGGAGACTGAGATCTAGAGGATCATAGTTCAAAGCCAGCTCATGCAGAAAAATCTACCTAAATCTCCAAAATCCCATCTCCCAAAATCACCAGCAAAAAAAACAGGCTAGAGGTGAGTGTGGCGCAAGTGATAGAACAAGCAGGTTTTAAAGCCCAGACTTCAAACCCCAGAATGGGCACACACAAAAAATTCAGAATCCCACATAAAAGTAGCTATTCCATAATTTATTCAAACTACTAACCAAGCTTAGTATCATAGTAGTATCAAACTACTAACCAAGCTTAGTATCATATTCTCAAAATAACACTGGCAGTTTATGGTCCATGTCTAAAATAGCTCTATTTTTGACAACTTATAAGAGGAAATTAAAAACCACTATTTAAAAATAACTTTCAGATTTCAGATTTGGGATGTGTACTCCAGCTTGATTTAGGTGTGTTTGGTGCCTTATTTAAAGGGGGAAAATGGACCTTAGGAATTTGGGAACTTGTTTATAAGAATAGGAAAGTTACTTCAAAGTAGCAGTATTTACACTAAAATAGTTGGCACTAATCCAGACCTAGTGCTTTATCTGGTTCTTCCCGGTTCCCTTGGCCTTGCTGGAAGAGGAAGATGGCTGGCTCGGGTTGAGGCCGTTCTTCCTGGCTGTTGTGTCCACAACAGCAGGCATCTTAGTGGCTCAGTGCCCCACCCAGTCATGCCCCAATACCTTAGAGATACAGAAGCGTCTTAGAGCAGGCAAGCAACTTGTCCACAGTAACCAGCAAGTACGTGGGTGAACTGACAGAAACCTAGCGCCACGTACACAGTAGACCTAGAAAACATCTACAGTCTGGTAGAATTCAGTAGACCCTAAAGGAACGAGGCAGTAGTTTTGCCACAGAACAAATGGAGAAGTGTTACTGTGCCCCTGTCTGTTGTGGCTGTGCACTGGCTGCTGTTGTTACAGTGTTCTTTTTTCCTGTGGTGTCAGATAATAAAAGCAGGAATCAGATCAGCCTCACATTTCTGGAGTCTACAGAGGACCTAAGTGATAGTTAACAGATGTTGTCTGACAGGTGTTCTAAAAATTCATTTTTGTGAGCTGTTAAAAGTCAGCACAATCATTCCTGCTGGTCTTACAGTTACATTTTTGTATCCATTTTTTTTGGGGGGGGGGGGGGAGTCCGGTCCTGGGGCCTGAACTCTGGGCCTGGGCGCTGTCCCTCAGCTCTTCAGCTCAAGGCTAGTGCTCTACCACTTGAGCCACAGCGCCACTTCGGGCTTTTTTCTTTTTGCTTATGTGGTGCTGAGGAATCGAACCCAGGCCTCATGCATGCAAGGCAAGCACCCTACTACTAAGCTACCTTCCCAGCCCCTTTGTACTTATTTTCTACAACCACCTGAACAATGCACTGCAAACTCGGTGGGTGGCCTAAAGAAGAGTTTCTCATCCCATAGCTCTGGAGGCCAGAATGGGAGACAAGGTGTCAGCATGGCTGCTTCCTCCTGAGTGGTGTGGCCCAGCCCATTGTGGCCAGCTTGCTGACTCTGGGGAATACTGACTTACACAAGTATCTCCACGGTCTTGGCCTTTGTCTTCACCTGGTATTTGGTCTTGTTGTTTTTTGTTTTGTTTTGGTTTTTTGGCCAGTTATGGGACCTCTGGGCCTGGGCACTGTCCTTCAGCTCTTTAGCTCAAGGCTAGTGCTCTACCATTTGAGCCACAGCGCCAATTCCGGCTTTTCTCCTTATGTGTTGCTGAGGAATAGAACCCAGGGCCTCATGCATGTGAGGCAAGCACTCTACCACTGAGCCACCTTCCCAGCCCTGTGGTATTTGTTCTTTATGGATAAATATTCCCTTTTCATAAGGGTACCATCATGAAGTATAGCTTGCTGGAACCTCATGTCTGAAAAGACTGTCCCCAAGTAAGGCCATATGATGGAATACTGGAGGCTAGAACTTCAATATAAAGATTTGGCTGGGAGACACCTTAATAACAAATAAATAAAAAGATCTAGAAGGTGGGCACCAATGGTTCATGCTTGTGGTCCTGGTTACTCAGGATGCTCAGATGTGAGGATCACAGCTCAGAGCCAGCCCAGGCAGAAAAGCCAATGAGACTTTGTATCTCCAATTAACTACCAGACAACTGGAAGTGGCAACTCTGGCTCGAAGTGGTAGAGCACTAGCCTTGAGCGAAAAAGCTCAGGGACGGTGCCCAGGCCCTGAATTCAAGACCCATGATGGACCAAAAAAGAAAGAAAAAAAAAGATTTAGGGGGCTTCCACCTTCACTGTCTGCAGTTATTACTGTTCCATTTATTGAATAAATAGTTTAGTGAGGTATAATTTCTGTGCAGAATAATGCCAACTGTAGCAATGAGTGGAAACAAACTCCCACTTGGTGACCCAGGCCTGCCTCAGGCATAGAAGGCTCACGGGGGCAAGGTAGCATTGGTGGCCTCTGCCCTCTAACACATTGGCGGTTGTCAAGTAAATATTTACCTAGATGAACAAATGAATATAAAAAGGTGGTGTTTTATTTAGTTGGAACTAGGGTATGAACTCAGGGCCTCAAGATTGCTTGGTCTGCATGTTGTCTGGTGCCATTTCACTTGAACCATGCCTCTAGCCCATCTCTTCACTTCTTAAAATTCGTGACTTAGGAATTGTAACTCCAAATTTCCCTGTCAGGTTCCTCCCAAAACTGAAGACAGTCAGGAGCTGTCTGTCTTTTACTCCCAGAGGGGTGAGTGTGCATGAGTTTGTGCTTTATAAGGAATAAATAACTTCTCTCAATTCAGGAGGAAATGAAGTATCATCATAGCCATTCCGTAGTTTGCCATTGTTGAAACGCTGAAACTCTGAAATTCATTAACCATGATTTAAAATAAGTAAGACCTAGTTTTTTCCTAAGCGGTAATAACCAGCTTTAATGTTTCCTGACATTTTTTCAGGGAATACTACCAAATATGTGTCTTCCAACCATACAAGTGAATCTAATGACCCTGTGAATTCAACAACTTCAGTTCCACTGGTCTCGAGCATTGTGACACAAGTCACAGTGAAATCCACAGCAACTCCTAAAGTGGCAACCACAAAGCTCTCAACAAATGTGACTTCTACAACCTTGAAGTCTACGCCCAGAGCAACAAGTGTTGCACAGAATGTAACCAAGATATCCACAGCCACAACAACCACCACCCACAATAGTTTACCAGTATCGCTGGCAAGTATGTATTTACACTGTCCTGCTTTTTCTATGCTGCAAGTAAGCTGTTAAGGCACATTTAGGTAATCACTGTATTCTATGAAAATGAATATAGAAACTTGGGATGAAGGGAAATTTAAGCAGTGTTCTTAAACAAATTCAGTTTTCATTATAACATTAAAATACACTAATGCCTATTTTGCTTTGTTTTCTCTCTGTTACAGCAACTGTTCGTTCTGAAGAAAACAAAGGATCAAAATTTGATACTGGCAGCTTTGTTGGTGGTATTGTGTTAACACTGGGAGTCTTATCTATTCTTTATATTGGATGTAAAATATATTACTCAAGAAGAGGAATTCGGTATAGAACCATGTAAGTTTTCAATTGCTGCTTGTACTGTGCTGGCAGAAGTTCAGACTCGGGATCACCCTCCTCTTATAGTAGTGAAAATACCATTAAGTTCAGGCCAGTTCTTCTTTGGTGGCTTTTAGAAGATAGCTAGCTGGTAAAGTCAGAGTTCAAAGTACAGGTCTGCTTGACAGTCTTAACCACGACAGTATACTACATACAATTAATTTGGATGATAAATCTTGCAGTTGTTCCAACATTACTGTGCATTATGTGTAGCTTTGATACAAACACAAAACCAAGTTATTTTAATGTCTTATATATTACAGTGACGAGCATGATGCCATCATTTAAGGACATCTGTGGATGAAGGAAAGGAGAAAACTGCAGCTCTATCAACTAATCTTGGTTATTTCTTTAAATTAAAAAGTGTAAGAGGCCATGCTTACATTGTGCAGTGTATTACGTAAATCATGAGGATTCCTCATCATTACTAAAGGTTTGGTTTTAAATTACTGTAACAAATAATGTGTACAATGATTAGATTTATACAATGATTAGATTCACTTTTAACAAATATACTAAGACAAGTTCTCTGTCTTTTTTGTTTTTTGAGTTTTTTTTTGTGGCCCTGGTCACATGGGACCAATAATTAAAAGATGACCTCAGAGGGCAGGATGCCAACTGGTCCATAGTCAGGCACTTATCACAACCCTTGCCATTTTTTTGTGTCTTTCTTGTTCACACAGAGATGGTTACATTCTAATCCTTAAGGCCACACACCATGTAATGTAAGAAAGCGCCAGTACTGTGTTTTTATAGTACAGTAGCTCATCTAAGAACACATTCTTCAACTAAAGCCCCTAACAATATGCATTGCTTTACTCTATTAGAGACTCACAAATTACACTTGGACAATATGCATTTCTGTTAACATTTTTGCGCTTTTATTGTTAGGGGTTTTTTTTCCTCTGTATTTTAGGCAAACCTCAATGTTATTTAGGCAGAACACATGATAGCGTTTTAAAAGAGTCGGTTGTAAGATATAGGAAAACTTTTGGCAAATTATTTGTTACTGTGAAAATATTGTCACTGGAAATGGCTTTTCATATTCATGTCTCAATTTTATATTTAGTGAATTTTTTAGGAAATGTAGAGCTGCTTTCAATTTCTAGATAATTTTAATGGAATGTAAAAGCATTTTTTTATAGAACTCTAGTTGATTTCCTAAACAATATTTAGAACTGTAGATTGTCAGAATTATAGGCGAATGCTGTGTTTATTAAAGCAGGACCAAGAAGATCTCACCAATTTATACACCTGCATTTTAATACACTGTAGTTTTACTTGGGTATGGGGAAATGACATTTTATAAGTATATTTTGGAGTAAATTCTTATTTTAGATAGAAACTTTGCTTACCTGGGTACCCCCTAGACAACTCCTATCCTTCTTTGTTATTGGGGAAGTACTTTCAGATGCACTATGTTAAGAGAAAAAGCACAGTATTATAGAAACACCAATGCTAGCCAGTGTATTGTTGGAGTGTTTTCACAGTTTTACAGTTTATATTCTAGCACTCAAACTCAGGGTCAAGCTTTAATAAAAGGGGAAACTTAGTCACTAAATACTAAGATAACGTTTCTGTCCTAGAGAGCCAAAATCTTACCAATTTCTGAAATTGGTAAGTAAGAAATTTCTGAAAGTAAAAATGAATAAAAATGCCCTGGTGAATGGACACCTATCTTTAGATTAAAAAAATAAGACACAAAAAAAATAACGTATGCTATCAGCTTTTGGTTTGGAGAGAATGCCAGATAGCAAGATATTGATGTGAAAAGATCATTTCTACCTGCTGTGCATTATGACCAACTGATTGATGTGATGAGTGTAGATGATAAAAATTATTCACCATGGCTTGATCTACAGATCATGCAGGAAATGGTATAAACCTTGTATAGTTCAGGTTGATCTTGAAATGAGTCAGTTGTCTGTGACTAACTTGGTCTAGCTAGTTTAGCTGGTTGTGCAGCCAGCGCTTTCATTTCCCTGCATAGTGTCTTGTGTAGCCTCTCACGTACTTCAGTACCAGCCTCAGGTTTCTCTTGAATACTTGTTGCTTTAGCACTTTGAAGATAGAAAACTACTTTTACAGTACTGAGTGCCAGTATTTGCCTTGAAAGTGTGCTCTTGCTTTTTGGGTTGATAATAATGTAGTTTAGACTTTTCTCTGTATATAAGTGATTGGTTATTTTCCGTGAATTATTTTACTCTGCAGAAACTGAAGAAAACAGTAATGCAAAACAGTTACTTTGGAACACATTGCCCTAAACATAAATTGTCTTCCTAATTATGTTTACTTGAAGATAAAAACGATCCACACCTAAAAAAAATCTGGGATAATATATGAAAGGAATAATTCAAATAGACAAATAAGAGTCGGCAGCTTATTACAATATGACTTAATTTTGTATTTTCAAAACAAAAAAATTCAAGCAAATCTTGTTACTGTTCTTTTCTATTAAGGTGACCAGCTTTTGGTATTTGTTACTGAGATCTATTTTTAGAATAAAACTTGCTCTTCATTTAAAGGTCTTAATGTTGTGGTTTTTTAGAGACGAGGTTCATGCCTTGTCTGCATTCACAGTGAAGGCATATTTCCCCCATGAACACTGAAGCCAGGTCCTGTAGGTAAAAGAGGTCATCCTTCCATTGGCTCTCATGAGAAACCTTTCCCCAGGTTTGGGAATTTTGCCAGATTTGAGCTCATCAGTAAACTCTTCAATAACACTGAGTGTCAGATCTTCACACTGGTCATTTATTTGAGCCACTGCTGTGTTTGTTTACACCTGCCCCCACCTTTCTTCCACTGCTTGGCAAAATGATGAAGGCTGCAGGGCCCTTGTCGCCACCTGCTGGCCTGTCTAGAACCTACAGTTTTGTTCCTCTAAGGTGGGCAAGTGCCCATGCTTACCCACTGAGCAGTAAGGTCAGCCAGCTCCAGCCTGGGAAAACTTTTGACCTTTCTTTCTTCGGCCTTGCTTCATTCTGTTAAATTCAAGGAAAATCAACAGAGTATAAAAGCCCAACATAATGCAGTCAATTACAAGTACAGACCTAGAACTGTAAAGAAATGTTCTAGGTGTGGGTGCCTGTGCAAGCTGCAGGCATTACCTACACCCAGCCCAGACCTGCTGAACGAGGAACTTCATAGGTGGAGTTGAGCAATCTTGGGTGTAGCAAGCCCACCAGGGTCTGAAAACCACTGTTCAAAGGACTTTCAGTAAACCTGCTGCCTTCTTCTGTTGGGAACAATTTTTAATAGTCTGCCATTTCCTGAACTGCTACAAACACATCTACAAATAGCCTAAATATTCATTGTATAGGCAGAACACAAAAGTAGCCATCCACAAACCAATACCTGGATGACTCAAAAATCGGCAGCAACACAGCTGAGTGAAACAGATTATCCACATGCAGGATCGCTGCTTTGATCAGCATTCTGATGTACAGGGAGACAATGGAGAGGAGCAGAGGCTGAAGGCATCAGGGTTGCTCAGTCATCTGGATTGCTCTGCCAGAACCACTGCTGCTCGGTGCAAGTGGGCCTGAGGGCTGTGCCCTGTTACTTCTTTCCTGTCTGTACTCCACACCAAAGCCACCCTAGTGCTGCATACACCCAGTGGAAGGAAGAGGAGGTATCACCTCTGAAGATCCAAAATCCTTCCAAGACGGCAGTGTAGACTTCTGAGGAGCCTTGCAATGTCTCTTAATGGCACCAACAGCTGCCCAGAGACTGCCACACCTAATGCTTTGCCAGAAGCAATGAACTCCACCTAGCCTTCCCCTGCCTCACCCAAGGGAAGTCTAACCCTGAAACCAGCCTACCAAGTTAAAAAGAAATGCTAACTCCCCAAATGCACAGAAATTAACCTAAGAGCCAGGCGCTGGTGCTTCACTCCTGTAATGCTACACAAGAGGCTGAGACCCAAGTTTCAAGATTCAGAGACAGCCCAAGGAGACAAATATGCAAGATTCTTACCCAGTTAAGTGGCAAAAAAAGAAAAAAAGGAAGTGAAGGCACAGAACAAGTGGTAGAGCTCCAGCTATAAGCAAAAGGCTCTTACATTCAAGCCCCAGTACCAGCACACCACCACCCCCCAAAAAAAACCTGAAGAATCAAGGAGACATGCACACAACCTTCTAGGGTCTGGCCTCAAAGAACTGGAGATCTGCAAATTATACAACAAAGACTTCAAAATGTTTTAAGGAAGACTGTCAAGCATAAAAAAGTAGAGAGCTAGAGGTATGGCCCAAGTAGTAGAGTACATGCTGAAAACAAAGCCCTGGGTTCAATCCCTTGTACAACCCACAGATTAAAAAAAACTTGATAAAATCAAGACAAGGGACAGAATGATACAAAAAAAGAAACAAACTAAAGCTTTATATTTCTGGAACAAAACACAAGGAAGGAAGGTTGATTGGGGCTGTTTTGGGACAGCTGTCCACGGTCAGCTGGCATGTCCTGGGGCCTGTGGTAAGTCGTACATCTTGATAGGAACACATGAGAGGAGGCTGCTCACCTCAGTGCAGCCAGGAAGCAAAGGGGCTTGGCATTAATATCCTCTTGAAGGGCCTAACTCAAGTGACCTGACTTCCTCCTGCTAGGCCACACACCTCTGAAAGGTCCCACCATTTCATAATAGCATCATGAGCTGGGGACAGGGCATTAACCCATGGGCCTTTGAGGGACACTTACCCAGACCATAGCAGTATGTCAAAGTGATGGACCAGAAGAAACAGCTTGTGAACTCAAAGACAGGCTCTTTAAAAATACAGTTACCACTCACACCTGTAAACCTAGCTGGTCAGCAGGCTGAGGATTGTGGTTCAAAGCCAGCCCAGGCAGGAAAGTCCGTGAGACTCTTAACTCCAATAAACCACCAGAAAAACCAGAAGTGGTGCTGTGGCTCAAGTGGTACTAGCCTTGAGCTGAAGAGCTCAGGGACAGCACTCAGGCCCAGAGTTCAAGTCCCACGACCAACAACAACAACAAAAATAAAGTTCCTGCAAGGTACTAGTTTCAGGACCCACCCCAAGATACCAAAATCCACTAGTGAACTAAACCTTTATATAAATAAGACATCACGTTTGCATATAATCCACAATGCTTTTAGACTTGATATCATTGTGTTACAATGCCTAAGAATATAAATGCTACATTATTATGGTATGTAAATGTTCAATACAGTCACAATTGTGTTTTCAAATATTTTTCACCCCAGAGAAGTGGAATCTTCAGGTGTGGAGGGCCAATTATATACAGTCAGAAAAGAAACAAAATGGGATCCCATAGAGTTCACTAAACAGCACCAAGAGAAAGTATTCAAATTCTTGGATTTAGAGAAATGCCATTTTGGTAACTTGGGAGGTAGGGTTCAAGGCTAGCCAATGCAGAAAGTTACTAAGATCCTGTTGGAGTAACCCAGTGTTGGTGGTCCATGCTGGTAATCACAGCTCGGTAGGAGGCATGGGTGGGAAGACTGCAGTCTGAGGCTTCCTGGGAACAAACTGAAACCTTTAAAAGTTTAAAGGACTAGGACCAGAGGTGGGGCTGCAGCTTAAGTGATAGAGCACTAGCAATGGGGGGGGGGGGGGGGGGAGGGGAAGGAATGGGAGCTCAGGGACAGCACCCAGACCAAGTTCAAGCCTCAGGACCAGCACACACACAAAAGTAACTCAAATGGTAGTGTGTCTAGCAAGTACAGGGTTCAAGCTCTAGTACCACAGAAGAAAAAGGAAAAAAAGAGCTTATATAATAGCTGAATAAATGTCAGAAAGTCTGGAAAAAGTTACAAAAAGGTCCGAAGTTACAAATCCGATTGGATCCAATAAAATTATTCCAAGACAATAAATTGTCAAAGAAAAAGAGGATTATGAACCAGAAGGAAGTATGTTACACACAACTCCAATTTCACTATCACACATTTCGGAGCAAAACCATTGTAACTCAGAAGAGGATGAGACTATAGTTAAAGTGCTGAAGAAGAACAAGGTACTTCCCTTGGCAAAGCTATCCTTCCGAAATGGAGAGATAAAGAAGACTAAACCCAAGCAAAAGCTGTGGGTGTTCATCATCACTAAACTTGCCTGCTAAGAAATGCTAAAGTAGGAAGTTCAACGAAAACAAAAGTATCAGCAACATGGAAACATAAAAAGACTGGCAAAATTATGTAGTCAAAGCCATAATGCTAGAATAATGGTGTATAAATTATGTCTTTAGTATGAGTGTTAAAGTGGAAAACCATTAAAAACAATTACACTAATTTGTTAATGGATATACACTATAAAAAAGCTTTAGCCAGGTGCTGGTGGCTCATACTTGTAATCCTAGCTACCCAGGAGGCTGAGATCTGAGGATCACAGTTCAAAGCCAGCCCTGGCAAAAAAAAGTCCATGAGACTCTCATCTCCAATATACTACGCAGAAAAAGCCAGAAGTGGTGCTGTGGCTCAGCTGGGTAGAGCACTAGCCCTGAACACAAAGAGGCTCAGGAACAGCGCCCAGGCCCTGAGTTCAAGCAAGCCTCAGGACCAACCCCAAAAAAAGCTTTAAATTATGATATGAAGAAAATGAGGGTAGAGTAAAAGTTTTTCATACAGTGAACTTGCTATCAGCTTAACATACCATTACACCTGTAAAAATGACTTCAGTAGGCCTTAAAACCACAAGGCAAAAATCAACAGTAGATGGACAAGAGAATCCAAGCATACATACAGTTATTAAACATTTTATCATATAGGGAGGGGATATAGCAAAATACAAAGGTCCTAAAAATGCAAGGTAGTTAATAAAGTGACTTACCTTGAGACATAGAAAGAACGGGGTCAGAAATGATGATCCAACACTCATGAGATATAGACAAGAGAATTCAGTTCAAGGGCAGCCTGAGCTACATTCTGAGAAGTTAATTCATGCAGTATTTTTAGTTTGTCTGCATCTTAAATACAACCCCACATGGGGTCAGGTATAGTATTTCTTACGGCATTAAACACTCCCAAGTTTCAGATTCTGAAGAATTTCCAGACTAAGGCTACACTATGTAATTACTTTAAAATATAAATGAACTAAGCCCTCCAATCAAAACATGGCAGAATGAATTCCAAAAGCGAGACCCAACTTCATGCTGCCCGAGACAGGTTCACTTCACCTTCAGAGACAAGTATCTGAAAGCGAGCAGTGGGCTGGGGAAGACTGTCTCAGGGAGAAAGGGGGCTAGGAGGTGGGGAGATGGAAAGGCATTCTATGCCAAATAGAAAACAAAAGAGCAGAAAAAACTAACCATACTTAGGTAAAACAGATTAAAGTTAAAAACTACATAAACAAAAAAGTTCATTATATGATAGAGGGGCCCATTCCTTAAAGGGATACAATTATATATGTGCCCACCACAACTAAACATGCATTGTAGGGCACTTCAGTCTCATACATGTAACAATGAATGCATCAGACAAAATAATACAGGGCTTGAACTACGTATTAGACCAAATGTACTTATACACATTGCATTCTTCTCAACTATACACAGAAATTCTCCAGGACAGTACCAGAAATATATACAGTCTGAAAACTTACACCACACAATGAACTATCACCAAGTGAATAAACCTAATCCTTAAGACACCACCCAGGTCGTCTCCACACTTCTTTCTCACGAGGTAACCACCTGATTGCTAACATGTTGGTCAGGGCCACCTACATAAGATCTTCAAATTATGAGTATTTCTCTTGCATCAAGATTTTTCTATTGAGGGGCTGGGAAGGTGGCTCAGTGGTAGAGCGCTTGCCTTGCATGCATGAGGCCCTGGGTTCGATTCCTCAGCACCACATAAGCAAAAAGAAAAAAGCCAGAAGTGGCGCTGTGGCTCAAGTGGTAGAGCACTAGCCTTGAGCTGAAGAGCTGAGGGACAGTGCCCAGGCCCAGAGTTCAGGCCCTACAACCGGACCCCCCCCCCAAAAAAAAAAAAAAAGATTTTTCTATTGAAAGCCCTAGGAGATTCGTCCATATGGTAGTTATGTATTTGCTTAATTTATTTTTATGTGGAACACATCAATCTGTTCACCTACTACCTGAGGGGTTTCCAGCAGATAATGCCACTGTAAAGTCTTGTATATAGTCCTTGGGGCAAACTTATGTGTGTACACCCAGGACTAGCCTTTCTGGTCTCAGGCTCTGGTAGGTGCACACCACTTCCACAGATGGTATTTTCTTGCATTTTGTAGTTCTGATGCTTCAGCATGGTATATTATAACAGCGTGTGATGTAGGAAGTGTTTACCTCACACCCACTAGGATCCCAAAATCCCTTCTGCAGTTATGTCCCCCAGTGACCTCACTTCATTCAACAAGGCCCACCTCCTCCAGGTCCACTGCCACCCTCTGATAGCACCACAGGCCGACAACCAAGCCTTCTACACATGGGCCTTCAGAGGGTACTCCATAGGCAAACTCTAGCATATTAAAACTAAAAAATTAGGTAAATGGAACTCATTTAAACTTAAATGGTTATGACTAGCAGTATCATGGCTTATCCCTACATTCCAAGCTACATCAGAGGCTGAGTCAGGGTAATAATCAGTTTGAATTCAGTCTGGGTAGCTTACATAGACTCTGTCTCAAAATACAACCAAAAAGGAATTGGGGATGTTAACTCAATGATTGTGAGAAAACCTGGGTTCAATCCTCAGTACCACTATATTTATACATATAGACAGGCAGATCGATATATTTTAATACACGTATTAATACATCTTAATAGCCTGCCATAACCAAATCCAGAGACTGTTAAAAGCAAAAGAAATTCATTTGTCACAGCTACAGTGGCTAGAAGTCTGAGATCAAGGTGTTGGGAGTCCTCTCCCCAGGACAGTTTTCTTTTTGGGAATGCTTATATCCAAATCTCAAGACATTGGTCATACATACTGAATTAAGAGTTCACCAACATCTCATCTTACCTTTTAAAAACATCGTATTTCCAAATATAGTCACATTCTGAGTTACTAAGGATTAGTAACTCAAAATGAGAATTTCCAGGGAGGATAAAAGTCTAGCCATCTGTTTTGTACTGCATGTGGCACCATGCTTGGCACATGGGTCCTTGATAAGAGTACCTCCTGTTAAGCAAAAAAGCAAAATAAAAAAGCAAAGTATCTAAAATTTAAGACTTAGTAGCCAGGCACTGGTGGCTCTTGCCTATAATCCTAGCTACTCAGAAAGCTGTGATATGAGGATCACCGTGGTTCAAGGCCAGCCCAGGTAGGAAAGTCCATGAGACGATCTGATCTCCTATTAACCACCAGAAAATCAAAAGTGGTGCTGTGGCTCAAAATGGTAAGAGCACTAGCCTTGAACAAAAAGACCTCAGGGATAGCGTCCAAGCCTTGAGTTGAAGCCCACAACCAAAAAAACCCACAAAAAACATTTCATATTAACAAGGGGACCAGTTCTTTTGTTTTTGGCTATACAGTGCTGGGGACTGAGCTCAGGACCCTATCGCTGAACTACACTATATCCTCATCTCAGGATTAGTTCTATGATTTAGACATGCTGGATGTTGTATGACTAAAGGGCTTTTGACTCCTTAGGATTCATAAAAGATGATCAGCTTTCCCAACAGGTTCGGGATGAAAGAAGAAATTTTCTGCCTATTAATTTAAGAGATGGAAAATTCCCTCAGTCTACACTCTCCATAATGGCAGGGAGAGATTTTTCTCTTGCTGATAGGCCTGGATTCCAGGCCTATCATGGATCAGAACATCAGAATGGAAAAGGTCCAGAAGGGACTAGAACACATGTCATCCATCATTCCTCCCAGTATATTCCATCAGGATGGAAAAGGTCCAGAAGGGACTAGAACACATGTCATCCATCATTCCTCCCAGTATATTCCATCAGGATGGAAAAGATCCAGAAGGGACTAGAGAACACATGTCATCCATCCATCCCAGTTTATTCTTATTTTCAAAGATCTAAAGAGTTATCTTGTGGCCCAAGAATAATGGAGAATTTTATGTATTCAATCTCCTTACCCAGCTAAAGCTAGATCTAGGAAAGGTAAAAAATGACTACTGTCTAAACGGAGGCACTGACACTGCCTGTGTACTACCACCTTATTCCACCACTAACAACAACAACAAACATTTATACTATTTTTTTTTTAAAAATCCTAGTACAGATTTATCTAACTTCATTTATTAAAGATTTTTGTGGTACTAATTGTCTCATCCAATATTAAATTTACATGAAAAGAGACAACTACAGATTATTATATAAAGGAATTCTCATGATTCACAGCATTTTAAAAAGAACTTCTTAATTTGTCTCATTAATGTAAATACTTTACCTAGTGGCAACTGGGTGCAATGAAGACATGAAAACTACTTTTGAAATCAGGCAGAAAGAACATTTCAATGATGTAAACCGTTTTAAGCATTTTATTAAAATGTTTCTCACAAACTATGAGAGACCTTATTTACCAGTAACAGAAAAATCCTATTTTCCATAATAAACACCAAAGAGAATTTGGTATAAGGCATGGCTGCCAGTTGTCAGAGCTCATGGAGAACATCCAGTCCAGGCAGTCCAGGCACCTACTAGTCACTGCTACGCCATCAAGACTTCCTACGCTCACACACATTACAAACTTGGCGCATCAAATATCAATTGTCCCTTGCAACTACACGAACAGATGCAGTACGCAATACTGACTTTATCAAACAAGATTATGAAAGCAGTAGAGCAAAATGGCTAATTTGAAGAATCAGGAATTCGTTGTTTCAGATGGCTTCCAAAGTCAACACTATATGAAGGCTACTTTTCTTTACGAGAGAAATGTCCGAACAGTGCCCTTGATTATACCCCTGCAGATAGGGCATTTTCTTAAAGAAGGAGCACACTCCTGGCATACCACCAGATGGCCACAAGGGATGAATACAACAGAGACTTCTCTGTCCATACACACTTTACAAGTTCGTTCTTCTTGCAGTCTCCTCAGTTGCTCTTCCAGTGACAGACCTAATAAAAAAGAACCGTAGAATTCAGTAATTCTGAACCCAGAATTCAATTAATTTAGACAAATTCAATTTTTACTCATTGAAAACAACAAATATAACATTTTATGTTGCTTTTAAGACTCAATTCTAGCTGGGGACAGATGGCTCATACCTGTAATCCTAGCTACTAAGGTAGCTGAGATCTGAGGATCAAGGTTCAAAGCCAGCCCAAGCAGGAAAAGTCCACGACACTCTAATCTCCAATTAACCACCAGAAAATGGAAGTGGCGCTGTGGCTCAGTTGGTAGAGCACTAGCCTTGAGCTGAAGAGCTGAAGGACAGTGCCCAGGCCTAGAGTTCAAGCCCCATGACTGACAAAAAAAAAAAGACTCAATTCTACTTTACCTGAAACATCTTCTGTGGGAATGTACTTCATATTCTTTTCCACTAAATGGAGAGAACACACAGAAAGCATCACTGTTTCACCCACTACCTACTAGATGGCGGGGACCCCACCCCAGCTATGCATTACATTTAGGCTTAGACAATTAAAGACGCCAGTATTTTAAAATAAGTGTAATATATAGATTGTAGTTTGTTAACTGGATTTATTTTGCTAATAAAGAGATGACAAGGGCTGGGAAGGTGGCTCAGTGGTAGAGCGCTTGCCTTGCATGCAGGAGGCCCTGGGTTCAATTCCTCAGCATCACATAAGCAAAAAGAAAAAGCCAGAAGTGGTGCTGTGGATCAAATGGTAGAGCGCTAGCCTTGAGCTGAAGAGCTGAGGGACAGCACCCAGGCCCAGAGTTCAGGCCCCACGACCGGACCCAAAAAAAAAAAAAAAAAGAGATGACCATAATCTTAAGGATTTTAAAATAATTTTCTTAACTCACCAAATAAGTTCTCATATAATGCAGAGTCAATTTCTTGTAGACAGTTTTTGAAGATGTTGGCTGCAGCATTTCCTTTAACTAAAATGGTATCAATCAGTTCTCTTGCTTGTAAAGGTATCTGTGTTTTTTGTTTAATAATATCATGTTCCTGTTTGTTAATTACTTTAGCCTTTAAAAGATTATCCAGGATAGGAAGGACACACGTCAATTGTTGAAACAGAGCCATTCTATTCTTCCGAATCAATGACAAGTCATCTTCATTTAAAGATAAGAAAAGAAAAAAGGCATTAAATTTTAAACACCTTCAACCATACACACATAATGAACCAACTAACCCCATAAACAACTGAATCAGTAAATATAGTTTGGAAAAGAAAAGGTTATTGTCTGCACTTCAGTATCTGTCATTTGGGAAATTTCCTGATTAAACCAAGACACAATTTAGAATATACCCAGGGACTCTTTGTATAATTTTTTTTTTTTTTTTGGTCGGTCGTGGGGCTTGAACTCTGGGCCTGGGCGCTGTCCCTCAGCTCTTCAGCTCAAGGCGAGCACTCTACCACTTGAGCTACAGCGCCACTTCCGGTTTTCTGGTGGTTTATTGGAGATAGGAGTCTCACGGTCTCTCCTGCCCGGGCTGGCTTTGAACCGCGATCCTCAGATCTCAGCCTCCTGAGTAGCTAGGATTACAGGCGTGAGCCACCAGCGCCCGGCTCTTTGTATAATTTTTATATTTAACATACTAACACCTCTTATGACCCTACTTCTCTTTTATTCTGTGGAAAATAAACAGAAAGCTTTTTCCCCTGTGCATTCCATCTACATGGAATTAAAAATACTGACTTCTGGTTGCATCACTTTACTTTGTGTAAGTGCCTTCAGATAAACTGTCTCACTTGCAGATAGGGACACTGAGAAGAGAGTGAGCTGCAGAGCCCCGTGTCACAGGCCTGGGGCTCTCTCAATACCCACTCACGCCTCTCACCCTCCCATGCACGGCTACTGCAGCCTAGTAGCCAAGTACCTAGTGTCTTCTCATCCATCTCAGACTCCTACCCAGTTGTGATACCTTCCTCAAAACACTGAATTATCTAAGACACGAAGTACTTAACGCAATGTCTGACACATTATCATTTTATAACTCTAGATTTGTGACAATTTTTTTTTTTGGGTCGGTCATGGGGCTTGAACTCTGGGCCTGGGTGCTGTCCCTGTGCTCTTCAGCTCAAGGCGAGCACTCTACCGCTTGAGCCACAGCTCCACTTCCAGTTTTCTAGTGGTATATTGAAGAGTCTCACACACTTTTCTGCCCGGGCTGGCTTTGAATCGTGATCCTCAGATCTCAGCCTCCTAAATAGCTAGGATTACAGGCATGAGCCACCGGCGCCCAGCGGTGTGACAATTTTTTTAAACTATGTATAAATCAAGCTTGATCTTACTTAAAAAGCAAATTCTTGTAAGGTGCCAGTGGCTTAAGTCTAAAATTCTAGCTACTCAAGAGACTGGGATCTGAGGATCATGGTACAAAGCCAGCCTGGCCAAACAAATCCCCAAGAGTCCTACCTCTAATTAACCAACAAAAAGCCTGAAGTAGATGTGTGGACTCAAGTGGCAGAGTTCCAGTTGTGAGCAGAAAAAGCTTAGCAAAAGCTCAAGGCCCTGAGTTTAAGCCCCAGTATTGGAATCCCCACAAAAGCAAATGTTTTATATTAATTCACACAAAAAAACTCCAGTTAATTTACTGTACTTATCAAGTCTATGAATTCCCAAGGTATTTTCCATGTAACTCCTTCAGATGCTTACTGCAGATTTTTCAAAAGAAAATCTATACTGCTGCAAGGCATAAATCTACTGAGCAATACATTAGAAAAACAGAAGCCCAATTTCCTTCCCCCTCTACATCCTATGGAAGGGGACTTTTTTTTTTTTTTTTTTGGTCAGTCGTGGGGCTTGAACTCTGGGCCTGGGCGCTGAGCCTGCGCTCTTCAGCTCAAGGCAAGCGCTCTACTGCTTCAGCCAGAGCACTACTTCCGGTTTTCTAGTGCTTTATTGGAGATGAGAGTCGTCTCACGGACTTTCCTGCCCAGGCTGGCTTTGAACTGTGATCCTCAGATCTCAGCTTCCTGAGTAGCTAGGATTACAGGCGTGAGCCACCGGCACCCGGCTTGGAAGGGGACTTTCTGTCCACAGCACAGCTATCACATTCCCTTCTCTGATGACAAGCTATCATTCTCCTTCATATCCATCTAGATTGCTTGCAAATCCAAGTCTACTCTTTCCCTTTTCTGAGGTCCCCACATCACATCCAAGTCCACTACTATAAAAGTGAATCCAGGTCTAACAGCATTCTAATCCAGGCCTCAGCTACAGGTGTCAAAGGCATTCTTGTAACATCCTGCATGACTCTTATTCCTTACACAGCCCTCCCCAACAACCCAAGTCTCTACAACATAGCAGAGTCACAAACCTAAGGTTGACTAGATTACTGATTTCATGTAACTCAATCTGGGTGACTCTACTACTTAAGACCCTCAACCTTTTCACTCTTCTCAGACCTTTCTTTCATTGTCCCTCCTGCTTCCCTATCAATCTAATAGTCTGTAAGTGTAGTTCAGTGGAAGAGTGCATGCACATGTGAAGCCCTGTGTTTAATCTGCAACCCCCTTCCAAATAAATCTAATAGGAAAAAATGTTTTTGATAAGTGGTATGGCGCTGAGGGATATTCTGTTTACAAAATCTCAGCTTCACAGGACTGGGATTACCATCCCTGTTCCACAGGCTGGCAAGCTGAAATCTAGGTGAATAAAGTGCAAACTTCATGGCTGATGCCAGCCAGAACTGAAACACAAATGCATCTCAATGTAAAAGTCAGTTTCTAAACATTTTGCTCCATGGGCACACAACATGGTTGCATCAACTATTCCAATCTTTCCTTACAAGCTTAAAAATAGTCTTCCCCACTAGTTACGTGTTCCTTGAGAGCAATCACCATAGTTGGCACATCCAAGGAGCTGCACTGAAGAACATAGGTCACCAACAGTCCAATACCTGATGCTATCTCTTCTGCTTGTCTTTCCTTCTCTTCTTCTCTTCTTTCATCTTCTGCATTAAGAAGTGCTGAAACAATATCATTAACTGTTTTGTAGTTCTCCCCTGTGGTGAGGATTCTACTCTGAACTGTCTGTCTCACCAGGCTTCGACTAAAGCCCATCTCTAGCGCAGCTTTCACCACCGGCGTGTTCATCATGACTGCATCTTCTGAAGAACTTTCTCCATGTCCAAAACGAACAACTATTTGAAAAGACATTTTGAGTATTAAGTTCCATAATCAGACAACTATGGGAAGAACAAGGACCATGACTAGCCACTCCTCTCACACCCCGATCAAGGAGACGAGTTGTGCTTCAGTTATCTACAACTCCAACACAAGCTGAACCGAGTAATGTTTAAATGGAGCAGAGCTAATATGCAACATTTTAAAAAATTACTCCCAGATTGGATCCCAGTTAATACTCTAGGAATACGTATCTCTTTAAAAATATCCCCAAATGATTCTGATAAACATTTCTTTTTAGAAATCAATACACTTCACAAATCTAGAAGTGAAAAATGACCTCTAGCCAGGAAAAAAGGTGAAGTAAAAGGTTCATTATAGACATGGGACTGACATGCATGAGGCAGGCCCTGGACGCCCTCCCCAGCCTTACACACTGTGTCCTTGTGCTCAGATGAGCGAGCATACCTTCACCACAAAATAGAAAATGGGCTGAGCCGAGGGCAAGACTCAGTGCTGAAATGCTTCTCTAGCTTTTCAACGCCATGGATTTGATAGACAGCATTGCAAGAGGAGGGGGAGGGGCCAGGGAGACAGAAGCTGGGGGGCTCAATGGTAGAGAACAGGAGTGTTAGAGGTTCGAGGCCCTGGATTCTATCCCTAGTGTACACACTTGCACTATTTGTGTACATGCACACATGAGCATACACACAAACTAGACTGAGAGCTGAGGGTATAAACAGTGGTAGAATGCTTGCCTAGGACTTATCAGGACCTGGGTTGGTTCCCCTAAACTGGAAAAAGATGGCTGAGATCAAATAACATGAAGATGAGAAACATAATAAAACAGCAGCTAGAGAAGGAAATTGTTGTCCAACAAAGAAATAGGGGGAGAAAAAAGTGTGGTGTCAGGGAAGCCAACCAACTAGAGAAGGCATGGCAGTGAGAGGCTGAAATCCCAGCACTGGAGAGGCTGAGGCTGGAGGACCACATTCAAGGCCAGCCAGAGCTACACAATGAGACTGTCCCCAAAACATTCTACATGTCCACCAGTGCTAACAGGTCAAGTAACAAGCTAGCAATTTTTTAGTGAACATGACACAAGATGTTGCTAAAGCAAAATGTTAAAATCCACAGTAAGGGCTAGGAATGTGGATGCTTGCCTACCATGCATGAAGCTCTGGGTTCAATTCCTCACATAAACAGAAAAAGCTGGAAATGGCGCTGTGGCTCAAGTGGTGGAGCACTAGACTTGAGCCAAAGCAGCTCAGAAACAGTGCACAGGCTCTGAGTTCAAGCCCCAGGACTGCCCCCTCCCCGTCAAAAAAAATCCAGTGAGGGACCAAACCTAGAATCCAGAGAATGAGGTCAGGCATGATGGGGCCTATCTGTAAACCTAGCACTTGGGAAGATGGGCCAGATGATCACAAGTTCCAAGCCAGCTACATAGCTATTTCGTGTCTCAAAAAGAAAACGTAAAAAAGAAAAGACAGGAGAGTACATGGATATATGATGTAGACTGGTGGTTTTGCTAATGAGAAGGAAAAACTTTCCTTTGGGTTCTTTAGACTGTATGATTTTTCTCAGTGAAGCAAGGAGATGAACTAAGAGCAAGGTGGGAAAGAGATTTTAGAAATGTATGGATAAAAATATGAAGTAAGTCATTTTGAAACTGGCATAGGGAATGAAGGCCTGGAGGCCCCGACACCAGTGGGTACAGACTGTGAGATGGGGTAACGGCTGCCCGCTCTGACACCAGAGACAGCTGTGTGTCCTCAGGCACTCCCTGCTTTCCAATGCTACCAAACCCTCCTGCCAGTCCTCAGAGCCAGTCCTGGGGCTTGACACATCTCTGTCACCTTTCTCTGTTCCAGTTGCAAATGTGCCAGTATCTCTCTTAATATACCAAGAACTTAACACCTCTTTCTAGCTGTAACTAGTACATAAAACAATTATCTTCACTGATATGGACATAATATATGTATATTGCATATTGACAGATGTGGCTAAAATTAAGTTCCAATCCAAAGATACTAAGTTTTGCTCAACCTTTAGTGATGTGTTTTACCTGAGCCTTTTCTAAACCAGGCTAGCTTGCTTAGAGGTGCCTTCCCCTCCCCCACAGCTCATCCCCTCCTCCCCCTCTCACCCCACCCAGCCAGGCCACCTGCACCTCTTATGTAGCACTACTTGGAGGTATCTGCGGTTCCAGCTTTTGCTTGTGTCTTGACTTTTCAACTGAGAAAAGCTGGCACTTGAAACACTGGCAAACTCACTAGAATCTTTCAGAATACCATGAATTTTTGTAGATAACTTTCTCGATGCTTTTCCTAGGTCTTTCTTCTCAGCAACACTTTTTTTTTTTGGTTAGTTGTGGGCCTTGAACTCTGGGCCTGAGCGCTGTCCCTCAGCTCTTCAGCTCAAGGCTAGTGCTCTACCACTTGAGCTACAGAGCCACTTCCGGTTTTCTGGTGGTTTACTGGAGATAAGAGTTTCACAGACTTTCCTGCCCTGGCTGGCTTTGAAGCGCGATCCTCAGATCTCAGCCTCCTGAGTAGCTAGGATGACAGGCATGAGCCACCGGCGCCCGTTTCTTGTTTTTTAAATTCTGTGTGTGTGTGTGTGTGTGTGTGTGTGTTGGTACTAGGGCTTGAACTCAGGGCATGGGCATATCCACTTTGAGCCACAGCTCTGTATTTCTAGCTTTTTGGTACTTAATTGTAGATAGGAGTCTCATGGAGATTCTTATTAGCCTAGGCTGACTTTTAACTGCAACCTTAGATCTCGGCCTCCAGAGTAGTTAGGATAACAAGTGTGAGCCACCAGTACCCAGTCTCCTTCCTTTGCGTTTATATACTTTTATAATGAACATTCTCATGACACTTGCCATTCTGTATTTGAAATATTCTCATACATACTTGGTGTATCAGCATTTTCTTCTCCAGCAGTGTCTGAAGTTGACAACAACTATAAATAATACAATAAAAGTTAACAGATAAAATCAGAAAATTCAAACAGTGTAAAGAGTAAGCTTAAGTAAATGTACATATATTTTTTTTTTCTTTTGAGATAAGATCTTGCTATGTATCCCAGACCAGCTGGAACTCTCAATGTAGTCCAAGTTGACCTCAAAATTTTAACTTTCAGCCTCTGCCTGCCAAGTAAGTGTGGGGTTTACAGTTATGTGTCATCACATCTGGCAAAACTGGTCATTTAAATACATGGCTTTCCTTGTTGTATTGTGATGACTACATAGCTTTCCTTAAGCTTTACTTACCGTAAATCAGAATTCAAGTAAGTCTCTCACCTCAGTAGAACAGGAAGATGTACTAATGGTTTCTCATTCCATTTGGAAAGTAACTGAACTGAGTTACTTTCAAATGGTCTCAACTAGCCCAATGCTGGTCGTTCACACCTCTAATACTAGCAATTATTTAAGAGGCAGAGACTGGGAGGACTACAACTGAAGATCAGCCTGGGAAGAGGAAGTCACCAAGCTCTCCTCAACCAAGAGCTGGGCCTGGTAGCACACACCTGGTGTCCTAGCTGTCTCTGCCTACTGATTGCGGGTATTACATGAGTCATTATATACCAAAATTGCAAGAAGCATCACTAATATAGATATAAAATATGTATCTAAATTAGTAAGAACATAGAAATAAGTACCACTTGTAATAATACTTCTATAATATCAGAAATAAACATTATTTTTTCCCTTTGTTGATGGTACTATGCTTTGAACTGAAGGCCTTGTGCTTGCTAAGTAGGTGCTTTACCACTTGAGCCATATCTTCCTTAACTCTTTTTATTTTGCAGACAAGACTTTTAACATTTTTACCAGGCTGGCCTTAGACCATTAGCCTCAAAATTTTTGCCTCCTGAATAGGTAAGATTAGAGGCATGAGTCACTAAGGTCAGTCTTCAGTATTAATTTTTAAAATATATTTACCTGTTCAAGAAGATGAGGATATCTAGCTTGAATCTCATCAACAAACTCCTGACCTTTCATGCATATCAAGAATTCACACCTAAAAGAGGAGAAATACTTTTAAAAATTGTACCATACCAAAATATAACCTGATCATTCAAGAAAATTGGCTTTCATAGCAAAAGCATTTTACCCAACAACCCAGTAGTCCAGATGTGAGCCCAGCAAAGAACAAGACCTGATCTCAAAATAACCAGTGCAAAAAAAGCTAGATGTGTACCTCAGCAGTAGAGCACAGCTCAGCAAATGCAAACCTCATTACTACAATCCTACCCCTACAAAAGACATATAGTACAGACTTTCAGTTCTAAGTTCTGAGGATCTAATGTACAACATGATGACATGACTCTACACTGTACACCTGAAAGTTGCTGGTAGTAGGTATTATTTTCACCAAAGGAATACAAAGTTTCTATGTGAGATGCTGGGTATTAATCCTGACTCTGGTAAACTTTCAAAACGCATTCTTATATCCAACCATCCCTGCACACTTTCAACAGATCTAATTTTGGCAATTATACCTCAAAAAGCTTATTGTAAACAATCATGAAGTTCAAAAGACACACCTGATAAAAGGACTTGTATGCAGAATGTATTAACACTCAGGACCTAATCAGGTGTTTGGCCGTCCTAGAATCTCAACTCAGGGTCTATGCTTGATAGGCAGGCACTCTACTACTTTCAGCCTTTTTTGACACTGGCCTCAAACCACAACATTCCCAAATTAACCTCCCAAGTATATAAGATCACAGCTATCAGGCACGATTGCTCAGCAAGACTTCATCTTTTAAAAAGTATAATTTTTTTCAGTTTCTTAATTTTCATAGGTAAAAAATTTAAACTGACACAAACATATATGATTCTTAAAGTTATTAGGGAAATATCATTATATTACATCAGAATGGCTAAAATAAAAAAGACTGACCATGCCAAGTATTAGTAAAGATATATAACTCCAGTACATCTTAAATACTGCCAGGTAAAATCAAAATGGTAGTCTCTTCAGAAAACAATTTGGTTTCTTCTGGTTTTTTTTTTTTCACATTTTTATTAGCATCAATTATTCACAAAAGCTTCCTTTTACATGTCCATATATGCATATAATTACCTCACCTCCATCATTTCCCAAATCCCCTCCCCCTTCCCAAACCAATCTCAGCAACCTTCATAAAGTATTTTGACCATATTCACCCTCCCTTCCCCTCTCCAATCAATTGAGCAGTTAGAAAGTTAAAATCAACAGGGAGCCATATAACCCATCAATTCCATTCCTAGGCAAAATGAAAACATATCCACCCAGTGTCTACCTATGCTTAAAATAACCCAAATGCCCAAGTGTCCATTTAGTAAGTGGGCAAATTGTGATGTAAAATCTAATGAATTACTACTTAGTAATAAAAAAAGGTCAAACTACTCATATACAAGCAACACGGATGAATAACAAAAAGCACCATGTTAACTGAAGGAAGTCAGACTCAAGTTGCAAGCTGTGTGATTTGTTCTGTGTACATGACAGGCTGTATGATTTTTTCTGTGTACATGAAAGGCTGTATGATTTATGCTGTGCACATGACAAGCTGTATGACTTATTCTACTTATATGACACCCTGGAAATGGCAAAACTACAGGACAGAGAACAGACCTGGGATAGGAAGGACCTGAGGTAGTAGGACCTGGGGTAGGAGGAGAGAGTGTCTCCCAAGGAGTCTGAGGAAACCTTTTGGGCAATGGAAATGTCCTCTGTCTTAATTGCATCCATGGTTAGGTGACTGTATGCAAGAAAACTTATTAAATCAACTCTTAGACCTCAAAAAAATCTTTTCAAAAGAAACTAATGACAAAATCATTCCTTCCCCTTGAACGCAGAATACTGTTAGAGAATAAATCTACTGAACTCATACAGAATTTGGTAAAGAAGATGCAAGCATCCCGAACATCCAAACTTGTCCCCCAGATGACAGTCTGTCGAACTACAAATTTTATTGCTGACTGGTTCATACTGTACTAGTTACAGACATGAAATGTCTATGGTAAAATGTCTATGCTTTCTAACTAAATTTTACTTGACTGGTCCAAATCTATAGTGGATAAAGACACCAGCAACAATGACGCTGGCTGCTCCATATTCCCCTATCTCTAACTCACGGGAGCACAGACCATCAGATGAGTAAGTGAGCTGGGCTAACATATACTGATAATGACTATCCAATTACATTTTTAATTTACTGACATAAAAGCTTACTCGCCAATGATACCTGTGGTTTTCAGAGAAGCACTTCTCCCTCAGCTATTTTAAACACAACACAAATTTCAAATATAAAGATTTGTTTTGTTTCATAAAGCACAAAATATTAGTAATTCAAATGCCAGAATTCTGGAAACTGGTTTTGGTATCATGAATTAAAGTTCAGATTATATGTACATAATTCCATAGAGTCAAGTGAAATTAAGTCATCTACAATTGTGACACTAAAACATGTTTCTTACAAAATTAATTTTAAGTACATTAAACATGTAACCTTTCAGAGTGAAAAAAGTCATATATCTTGATATAGTGATGACACAAGAGTATAATTTCTTGCCAGTGGCTTATGCCTCTAAGCCTAGCTAGCTATTCAACTAGGCTGAGCTCTGAGGATCATGGTTCAAACCCAGCCCAGGCAGGAAAATTAGTGAGACTATTACCTCCAATTAACCACAAGAAAACCAGAAGTGGCACTCTAGCTCTAAGTAGTAGAGTGTTAGCCTTGAGTGAAAAAGCTCAGGGACAGTACCCAGGCCCTGAGTTCAAGCAATGTACTGATCCCTAATAAAATTGAAATTTGTCATTGTTTCACACAAAAATAAGGGTTTTAAATTTCCTGAAAAGGTTCAAGAGATCTTTAAGCTGTGAAATGCACTTTCACAATGTACAAAACCATATACTGCATGATTCTACTTAAATCTGACTACAGTCAATTTAGAAACAGAAAGTGGAACTGTGGTTGCCAGAGGATGTATGGGGAAAAGGAGTTTGTGTGTATTATCTACAGAGTTTTGGTTTGAGAAGATGAAAGGTTCTGGAGATGAATGGTAGTGATGAGAATGTAAATGGACTTACTGCTAACAACATACACTTAAAAGTGGTTAAAATAGTCAATTTTATGCTATATTTTGTGACAGTAACTAAAATCAGTTAATCCAGCCCCTTCATTTTACAAATAAAGCCCAAGTTCTCAAAGCTAACTCAATTACAAATTCAGAACTAATTTATAATTCTAACAACAAAGCACCCAAATTCTTGCTAGGCTATAATGAAGATATTATTAAGTGGCTGGAGATGCAGCTCAGTGTTAAAAGTGCATGCCTAGCATACAAAAAGCCCTAGGGGGACTGGGAAGGTGGCTCAGTGGTAGAGCGCTTGCCTTGCATGCCTCAGGCCCTGGGTTCGATTCCTCAGCACCACATAAGCCAAAAGAAAAAAGCCGGAAGTGGTACTGTGGCTCAAGTGGTAGAGCGCTAGCCTTGAGCTGAAGAGCTGAGGGACAGCACCCAGGCCCAGAGTTCAGAGGCCCCACGACTGGACGCTCCCCTCCCCCCCCAAAAAAAGCCCTAGGTTCAATTCCAAGTATGGCAAAATAAGCAGGGGACACATTGGCTAAACAGAAGGCATGCGATAGACCCATCATAAAAAGAAAAAAACTGTACTGGGTTGGACATGGCTTTTCATGCCTGTAATTCCAGCTCTGAGGAGGCTGAGAAAGGAGGATAAAACTACAAGGTCTACCCAGCTATACATGGAGACTGTTTCCAAAAAACTAGTAAGTCATCATAACCATGTAAGCACAGTTCTACTTTTACGCCTACAGTTTTTTTGTAGGAATACTTTTCAAAACAATTACTCTGAGGGGAGTTGGGAGTGTAGCTCAGTGGCAGTGTATGTCTAACAGGTGCAATGTCTTGAGTTCAAACCTCAGCATTGCCAAAAAGTAAGACAAAATAAAATCTTAAATTACCTTGGAAACCATTTGGCATGTTCTACCCATGGATCATCTCCAGATTCCCAACACCTCAAGCCACCATCACAACAAAAGCATTTGACATCGTCATTGCGATCTAAGGAGAGGAAAAAAGCCAAAAATTGGCTATCTGTATGTCCTAATACGAGACAAACACAGTACAATGTACAACTACTCATTTCTCACCCACGTAGTAGAAGCCAGCACTTGCAAGCCGCTCAGGCTGAACTGCAACAGTAGGTGGCCAGTACATAAATGTTCGCATTCGAGCTGCATGTGTCTGCATGCTCAGATTTGAAATACTAAATCTCAGTGTTTCTAGAGAATTCTCCAAAAATGGACAGTGGGGAAAATGCCTCCGATGTTCTGACATAGCATCATCCTTTGGTTCCCAGTTACTCAGCTTTCCACCACAGGCAAAACAGGCTACCCTGTCTCCAGGTCCTATATAGTAGAAGCCAGCTCTTGCCAATTCTAATGGTGACAAAAAGCTCAAGGGCCACCCATTGTAAGTAAGAACTCTGGCTTCTTCAGTGCTCATTGCATAACTGTAGAGGTTTGTCCTCAGTGAAGAGAGGTCTTCCACTGCTCTAGAGTGAAGAGGGTTTGGCGGAAGGCTAGAGTAAGAACCGCTGAATAAGCTGCTGTGTTCCAGAGGAGAGGACAAGGAATGTGCAGAGGCACTTCTCACTGGAGAGGTGTTCTTAGAGGCGGACTGCAGAGTAGCTGGAGTTAGGCTCTGAGCAAAGCTGCAGCTGGGGTACAGCTGTTTGTGCTTTCCCGCAGGGCTGTCGCCTTGCTTCCAGTTGTCCAGCATCAGGCCACAGCAGAAGCACTTGACCTTGTCCTTCACCCCAGTGTAATAGAAGCCAGCCCGGGCAAGACTCCTTTCTGAGACAGGAATCCCGGTGGGGAAAGTTGAGTATGTGGACATGCGGTACAGTTCACAGGAAAAGTCATACTTCATTTTCTGTTTGTCTTCTGTCCAATTTGACAAGAAGGTTCTATCTTCCATTATACACCTAGTTGATATATGGGACCTTAAGCAACTTTGGGAGGTAGTTTTGTGCATGAATAGGTAACAATACTTTTAGATACCTAAATACTTCTATGTCCAGTTTCTTATCACTTCCCACTAAAGTGGATTCTTATCACTAAAAAGAATGATAAACCCCTATTTATATATAATTCCTATTTAGTTGAATCTCTCTTAAGTGAGCAAGATACTAGTTAGTACTCTATGGGATTATATTAAGTCTTTTACTCATAAGCTGATCAAATACACCTAAAGAACCGAAGTTTATGATTTTCTGAAAGCATTAAATTTCTTTCAAAAAAGTTCACATTCTCAAAATTTTAAGAAGCTATTAAACATCTACAATATGCCTTTAATTTGCTTTTGATGACAAGCAATGAAGCCTGTGTATGGAGCCAAGTACTGATCATGCCACAAGTTAGCATGCAGGCTTCTGACCCTGATAAGCACTTTAGCAGGACATCTAAAACATCCTCATTTTTTTCTAACACAAGTAATTAGTCTCCTACAGTTAACATCACCTAAAATTTCATATAGTTAACCATTACAATACTAAAAGTGGGTCAAATTAGTTCCAGTCAACTTTTGGGGAAGGCAGCATCTGAAGCTTTATTGAGTCTAAGCCTGGTATAGTATATGTGACAAATGAACTTTGCTGAAAGCTCACAAATTTACTCTTCTCAGTTAAATATTGTATACTTCCACTTCTAACCCTACCACTTTATTATACCTGGCCAATGGACAGCATGTTCCCCATAAACTTGTTATCCATAAAATTTCACAACATACACTTTATACTACATGAAAAAAATTAACCTGCTCTTCATGTAAGGGCCATTCTGTTATGAGTTATGTATAAGTAAGGATGAATCAGTTTATCTAGAGAGTTAGCTTTTGTTATTGTAAATGCCTAACAAAATATTAAAGGAACTGATTATATCGAATCGAGCCTTCTTTCTGAAAATGCTCCAAAACACTTCAAATACAATTCATACACAAAATTACACTCCATCGAATTCACACCACGTCCCTTTATAAAGTTTTAAGGTTTCCACAATGGAGTTTATCTCTGCAGGGGGTTAAAAAAGAAAGGAAAGATTGTCCAGGGCTGTAAATCTGAAAAGGAAAAAAAAAAAAAAGGTAGTTTAGAAAAGTGTGCTTACGTGTCAAATACAACTTACAGACTCTTCAACTTCTTCTTCAGTAAAGTCTAAGAATGATTTACTGTTTTGATAATAGAGTTTGATTCCAGCCACTGATCACCCTTAGTTTCTGGTTGGGAAAACTGCTGACCGCACGCAATACGCCCATCACAGCAAAAACTGTCTTACAATGTGCCATTTAAAAAAAAAAAAGTAATTACCCCAGGGCCCTTCCCTTTCCGATGTTAAAGACCGCTCTAGCACTTTGCTGAGCTCTAGGGGACCTGGGCGAGGGCGACCCACTGGGTCCACCGCAAGGGGAAGACTCCAGAGTTCCTTTTGAACAGCCAGCCGCTCGGGGGGCCGGTGCCTTTAACAAGAGGAGCCATTAGCCACATAAACCCATAAAGCCTTCCTCGGCGATTCCAAAGCAAACCAAAAATTAAAGCCGAGGCCGGGCCTGGCGGGGCCTGGCGGGGCCTGGCGGGGCCTGGGCAGCAGCAGCCGCCGCCCGGAGCCTCCGCGCCCCCACGCCCAGGCCCGCTCCCCGGGCCCACTACGGCAGGCGCCGGGCAAGCCGGGAAGCACCCGGGGTTTACCCGCGGGCCCCGGCGGCTCAGCGCTCGGGCCGCGGCGGCGCAGCCCGGCGGGGGAACCCGAGACTCGGCCGCCCGCCCAGCTCCGGACCCGGCCACAACCGGGAGGAAACCCCGGCGTCAAGGCCGCAACCAAACCGTCGGGAAACCCCGTTCCTCGTCACCGCCGCGCCGGACGCGGGGCCTCGGGGTGAAACCGAAGCCCAAGGCGGCCAGCTCCGCGCACACGAGCCCGCCCGTCCCGGAGGCCCCGCCGCCCCGGGACCCCCGCCCGCCCCGGAGGCCCCGCCCCGCCCCGGAGGCCCCGCCGCCCCGGGACCCCCGCCCGCCCCGGAGGCCCCGCCCCGCCCCGGAGGCCCCGCCGCCCCGGGACCCCCGCCCGCCCCGGGACCCCCGCCCCGCCCCGGAGGCCCCGCCGCCCCGGGACCCCCGCCCGCCCCGGAGGCCCCGCCGCCCCGGAGGCCCCGCCCACCCCGGGACCCCCGCCCGCCCCGGAGGCCCCGCCGCCCCGGGACCCCCACCCCGCCCCGGAGGCCCCGCCGCCCCGGGACCCCCGCCCGCCCCGGAGGCCCCGCCGCCCCGGGACCCCCACCCCGCCCCGGAGGCCCCGCCCACCCCGGGACCCCCGCCCGCCCCGGAGGCCCCGCCGCCCCGGGACCCCCACCCCGCCCCGGAGGCCCCGCCCACCCCGGGACCCCCGCCCGCCCCGGAGGCCCCGCCGCCCCGGAGGCCCCGCCGCCCCGGAGGCCCCGCCGCCCCAGAACCCCCACCCCGCCCCGGAGGCCCCGCCGCCCCGGGACCCCCACCCCGCCCCGGAGGCCTCGCCGCCCCAGGACCCCCGCCCGCCCCGGAGGCCCCGCCCACCCGGGAGGCCTCGCCGCCCCGGGACCCCCGCCCGCCCCGGGACCCCCACCCCGCCCCGGAGGCCCCGCCGCCCCGGGACCCCCACCCCGCCCCGGAGGCCCGGAAGCCTCGCCGTCCGTCCCGGAGGCCTCGGAGGCGGGCTCGCCCGGAGCCCCCGCCCGCCCCGGAGGCCTCCTCTCACCACGAAGCGGCGGCGCCCACCGAGAGGCGCCCGCGCTCACAGCCGCTCAGCTCCCGCGACCCCCAGAGCTGCCCAGCTGGACCGTTGCCGGCGCGCCGTGACGTCAGCGCGCCCGGCCGCCGCGCGAGGGCTCTCGGGAGTCCAGAAGTGGCGCATCCGGGGCTACGCCCTTGGGAGGGGAAGCCGCGCGGCCGCCGGCGGCGCCAGGCCGCGGTCCCCGACCGCGGGGTGCTCCCCGGCCTCCCGGCCCTCGTCGCCAGCACGGCCCGCGGGGACGCGGCTGGAGAGCACGGCGGGCCCGTCCCCGGCCGGAGCTCGGTCGCCTCCCCCGCCCCGGCGCGGCCCACGGCGGACGAGGCTGGCGGCCGCCCCCTCCCGGCGGCGCTGCGGACGCGGCCTGCGGCGGCCGACGACGTCTCCAGGGGCCGCCGGCGGCGCTGGTTCTCTTCAGGGCGGCCTGCAGCTCGGGACCCCGCCCCGGAGCCGCGGTCACGGGCCCGCACCCCACGCCCTCCTCCGCGGGACCGACCCGCCCGCCGGGGAACCCCGGGGCCCAGCGTGGCCCGGGCGGCCGGGGGAACTCCGCGCCCGGCCGCGCCCGCCCCCGTCCTTTCGGCCCGGCCCGCGGGACGGGGGCTCCGGCCCAGCGTGAGTAGTCGAGCAGCCCGTCCGAGAGAAGCAGCGCCGGGGGCCCCGGGGAGGGGAGGGGAGGGGACCCCCGCGGGGAGGACGCGGGCCCGGGGAGGGGAGGGGAGGGGACCCCCGCGGGGAGGGCGCGGGCCCGGGGAGGGGAGGGGAGGGGACCCCCGCGGGGAGGACGCGGGCCCGGGGAGGGGAGGGGAGGGGACCCCCGCGGGGAGGGCGCGGGCCCGGGGAGGGGAGTGGAGTGGACCCCCGCGGGGAGGGCGCGGGCCCGGGGAGGGGAGGGGAGGGGACCCCCGCGGGGAGGACGCGGGCCCGGGGAGGGGAGGGGAGGGGACCCCCGCGGGGAGGGCGCGGGCCCGGGGAGGGGAGTGGAGTGGACCCCCGCGGGGAGGGCGCGGGCCCGGGGAGGGGAGGGGAGGGGACCCCCGCGGGGAGGGCGCGGGCCCGGGGAGGGGAGGGGAGGGGACCCCCGCGGGGAGGACGCGGGCCCGGGGAGGGGAGTGGAGTGGACCCCCGCGGGGAGGGCGCGGGCCCGGGGAGGGGAGTGGAGTGGACCCCCGCGGGGAGGGCGCGGGCCCGGGGAGGGGAGGGGAGGGGACCCCCGCGGGGAGGACGCGGGCCCGGGGAGGGGACCCCCGCGGGGAGGACGCGGGCCCGGGGAGGGGAGGGGAGTGGACCCCCGCGAGGGAGGACGCGGGCCCGGGGAGGGGAGTGGACCCCCGCGAGGGAGGACGGGAGGACGTGGGGGGCCTTGGCCCGGAAAGGACACGCGGAGCCGGGTGGGCGAGGATCGCTCATCCCCACCCCAGTCCCTTCCCTCCCTCGGCTCTGGCGCCGACCTAAGCAGCCTGGGCTTGGGTGAGCGGCTTTGCCCTTCAGAACCCGGAGCCTCACAAGTGCCCCGCGAAAGGCTGCGCAATATCCAGACATAGCCGTTTGCAGCCTGGGCAGTCTTCTGTGACACTTCTTCACGTCCGTCCGTCCACTCAGTTTTGTTTTTTACACTACAAACATGGAGTACTCCGTTAGTAAAGCCCTGGGGCTGTCCCTCGGGGCCTGGGCTCTGTCCCTGAGCCTCTTTGTGCTCAAGGCTTGTGCTCTACCACTTGAGCCACTGGACCATTTCTGACTTTTTCTGAGTACTTTATTGGAGATTAGAGTCTGTAAGGCTTTTATCTCCAATTAACCACCAAAAAGCCAGACGTGGAGCTGTGGCTCAAGTGGTGGAGTGGCAGCCTTGAGCTAAAAAGGCCAGGACCTGTGTTCTAGCCCTAGGACTGGCGAACATACACAAAGAGATACTCCTTTGAGCCCATCTTGATTCATTATTATTCTGGCTGTTATATTGACCTCTGCAGCCCACTCCTAGGCCTTAGAGTCTCAGACTTTCCTGCCCTGCATGGCTTTGAACCTGGATCCTCAGATCTTAGCCTCCTGAGTAGCGAGGATTACAGGTGCGAGCCACCACCTGTGCCTGGATTTTTCTTTCCTTTTGTTAACATTAGCTACAAAGATAACAAAACTCAAAATGTCTGGATACTTTGAAACCAGGTTAGAGTGTAATTTCATTGTCTGAATCCACTTACAAGAAGTCAAGCTGTTGGGGGAAGTGTGAAACATTCTTTTTTTGTTGGGGGGGAGGTCCAGTCGTGGGACTTGAACTCTGGGCCTGGGCGCTGTCCCTCAGCTCTTCAGCTCAAGGCTAGCGCTCTACCACTTGAGCCACAGCGCCACTTCTGGCCTTTCTCTTTTTGCTTATGTGGTGCTGAGGATTGAACCCAGGGCCTCATGCATGCAAGGCGAGTGCTCTACCACTGAGCCACCTTCCCAGCCCCTGAAACATTCTTTTAAAAATGTTAACTTTCCTCTCAATGCCTCCAATTCCTAAACCCCTACTTCAACTGTGCCTGTAGCCCATGATTTCCTGTAGAGCTCCAGTTCTGCATAAAACTATGATCCTATGTTTAGACCCAATTTTACTGAGTCAGCTTTGACTGACTCAGTAGCTCCAGCCACAAGAACAGAAAACACTGCACATTTAGCAACAAGACAAAGAAACTATAGCCTCATTATGGATAGAAAGTACTGAAGCATTATCCCTTGTGCTTTGCCACATCCCCTGTGGTACATGCCGCAACAGATCTGTCTGTCTGTTACAGTAAGACTGTTCAAACAGCTTCATGAGACTGGGTGTTGTGGTATACACCTGTAATCCCAGCTCCCAGGAGGATCACGCATTTGAGGCCAGTCTAGGCTACTTAGTGACAAATACCTGAGAGAAGGAATGTAAGCAGAGGAGAGACTGGGCTCACAGTTGGGCTGCTGCAGTCCATGTCCAGCAGGTGCCAGTGCTCTCAGGCCTGTGATGAATCAGAGCATCATGGTAGGCAGGAAGTGGGACCAGCGAGGGCCAGGAGGAGGGGGCTGGGGGTTGAGGTCTTCCTCTGCTGAGGCCTCACCCCTTCGAGTTCCTACCAATTCCTGAAACAATGTCAGAAGCGAAGAACCGTGACTTCCACACAGGAGCCTGAAGAGGGCCTTCTGCTCAAGGACGGCTACACAATAGCCACCATACCACAACAGCTCTGCCATCCCTGCCAGGCGCGGGCTCCTAGCCCCCATTTTCTTGGCCTGAAAATGTGAGGAGTTGAAATACAAGAAAATATCTTAAGATTACATCCAATAAAAAAAAAAAAAAAACGCTGTGTCGTGGAGCTGCCACAAGGGGGCGACTTTGAGGTCCAGCCTGCCTCAGCGCCAGGATGCCCCTAGAACCAAGTAAACACTGCCATCTCGTGGCAGCGTCTCTGAGCTTCACCCATGCAGTATTTACACGTGGGTGTGGGTGTACATCCATCCAGCTAGTCTCTGTATATACACATACATATATATTGGTTGGACTATGGGGCTTGATCTCAGGCACTGTGCCTGAGATCCTCTTTTCAAGGCTGCTATGATTATGGGTGCCCTGCTGGCTATTACCCTATCGCTCTACCACTTTCAGCCACAGCGCCATTTCCAGTTTTCTGGTAGTTAATTGGAGATAATAGTCTCATGGACTTTCCTGCCTGGGTTGGCTTTAAACTGCAATCCTCAGATCTCAGCCTTCTGAGTAGCTTGGGTTACAGGCGTGAGCCACCAGCGCCAGCCATCTGGTCACTATTGATAGGCTGCTATGTACCAGGGACTACAGTGAACACTGAGCTGGAGACTGTTCTCCCTGGTGCTTCTTACCTTCCGGTGGGGGCAGGCAGCCCAGTTCTCTCAGCCACAGACACCGCACTCCGGCGTCTCAAACCTGGAAAAGGTGAAATGAAAACTTTTCCTCTAATTCTTAGTATTTCTAAATCCATAAACTAAGTGTTGAAATGTGCTGAAGTGTTTTTCTGTTATCAAATACCATGAAAAATAAACTACAATGTAAATGGAACTTTTGGTTTGGTTTGCAATACTAGAGGTCACACGCAAAGGCCTCATGAACACAGCCCTAGCCCACACATGGCATCTGGAGTCTTGTATTTTTATTCTGGAGTCCATTCCTTTTTTTCCTCCGTCTGGTAGAATTGGGAGCATTGGGGTTTGGACGTGTAACCAGCACCTCCATCTCCTGCCCACCGCGGGCAGAATGACTTCTCGCATTGCTTAGAAATGCAACGAGCCTGTGGAAGCTTGTCCAATCTCGCTTCAAATCACATACCAACCCCACACAGCAGGAAGTCCCTGCTCCGGGCAAGGGCGCCGCCTCCTCCTGTGCTTATAGGTATTATATAAGAGAGAAGGGAGTGGAGAGACATCACAGATTTTTCTGAGGTCAACTAAACCTTGAAAACTGGTTAAAAATAGTTATTCAGAATTTACTTGCTGCGGGACCTCTTAGAGCTTTTGGAGGCCAGAGCCCACGTGGTGAAGCACACAGGCTCCGCCAGGCTGGCCTGGAAGTCCCCATACAGAGCACCAGGCCAGGCCCCCTGGGACACACCTGCGTGCCAGCACCTCTCAGGGCTGGGGGCCAGCTGCAAGGCACTAAATCACAAATACTCTGTTGAAATCATTCTATTTGGCCATTCTGGATTTTTTTGGTTTGTTGGGCTTGAACCTAAGTGCGGTCCCTGAGCCTTTTTTGCTCAAGGATAGCGCTCCACCACTTGAGCCAGAGCTCCACATTTGGCTTTTTTGAAGTGGCTAATTGGGGATGAGTCTCACGGACTTTCCTGCCCAGGCTGCCTTAGAACCACGACACTCAAGTCACTAAGAGGTTTTATGCCAGAAAGGAATGAGCTTGGATTGTTGGGGGGAGGGGGGGACCCGCAGGTCGGACTTCAGGCAAGGCCGCTCTCTCCTGGCCGAGCAAGCCTCTCCCATCACGGCGCCTGGGGAATGTGGCACACAACCCTAGATGGGTTCTCTAACCTCGGGGAAGCCATCTGCATTGAAGATACCCCCTATCTCCCCACCAGAGCACAGCCATGCAGGGCCACCGTGAAATGTACCAAAGCAGCACATTTCAGTGGCTATTTTAATCCCCAAACCCTTAACTGTCACCTCTTGAAAGAGCCAGGTGTGTAGAGCATGCTTGTAATTCCTGTGGTGTGTAATACCTGAACTTGGGGGATAGAGATTGTGAAGCCAGGGGACTACACAGCAAGATGCTGTCTGAGCCCAGCACTGTGGCCACGCCTGTAATCCCAGCTACTCAGGAGGCTGAGATCTGAGGATCACGGCTAGCCTGGGCAATAAAGCCCATAACTTACCCACAATTAACTACCAAAAAAGCTGGAAGTGGCGCTGTGGCTCAAGTGGTAGAACACTAGCCTTGAACACAAGAGCTCAGGGACAGCGCCCAGGACTGGCACACACACACAAGGTGTCTGCAATGAATGAGTGGATGAGGGAAGAGGTTGGGACAGGAAAGAGGACGACGACTTCGTAGGAAAATGCTGCCTAACACGAATGAACGCGGGAGGAGGGAGGGACAGAAGAGAGTTTAGGGCTGGGAGCTCAGTGTAGAGCGTTTGTCTGACATGTGAGGCCTGGAGTTCACTCCTCAGCACTGTATTGTGTACCTGTGTTCTGATTCTGCTTGGAGAGCAGAGCCATGGGGAAATATGCTGGCACGTGTGGCCTACTTTTGCTTTCCTCTGTAATTGAGAGTTCAAGTATTCTCTCTTCAGAAGCTATTTGATTCGTGCCTATTGAATGAACCAGCCTCTCCGCACTGGGCCCGCCCTGAGCTGCGTCGCAGGGCAGGCAGCTGAGCCTGGATTTCCTGTCCGCATGGGGCCCACCTTGATTTGCTTCAATTACTGTTTATATGATGCTCACTTTGGCCACCCCAGGACATGCTGAGCAAACAGGGTTTGAAAAGTCTCACTGGGCAGCTCAGGACATTCCTTCACCTGACCATGGAGCCCACGGGGGCCTCAAACTCTCCACCTGGTGATCTGCAGACTGCACCGGCTGCATGCGGGGACGCAGGCCGGCCGCGCCAGCAGCGCTGCTGCACTGTGGTTGTGGGAGCCTCTCTCCCCTCCCCCTCCTGCCCCAATCTCCACACTCCAGCTGCTTCTCCTCCCTTCCACGTTTATAAATCAGCATCTCGTTCTCACTATGAGGTGAATGACTTAGAACCCCAAACTGCTGTTTGGAAGGGAGCGAAGCACGAGGCTTTGTGTCTGGCTGTGATCCTCACAGCCAGCGGGAGGCTAAAGGCTTTCTTCGCGGAATTTCTTCCCCCACTGGAAACTGCAACCCACAGAAAGTCACCAGTTGATGGGGAGACCAGGCCACTCACGGGAGGAGTGTTGGAGTGAATCTGCAGCCCGGGGCAGGAGGTGGGGGGCGGGGGAGCAGGTCGCCATCCCTTGCCCTCGATCCCAGGTGGGCCAGGCAAAGAGCAGCCTCCCGCAGTCATGAAGTAGACAAGGCTCCTCCGCACCGGGTCCCCTGCGAGCCCAGAGCAGTTTGGGAATAACCAGCGCCTGGAGAAGTCACTGCAAGCTGCAGAGTTCTGGGGGGTCAGAGAGGTGACCGTCCTGGGACTTGAACTCAGGGCCTGGGCGCTGTCCCTGAGATTTTAATCAAGGCTAAGCGCTCTCCCACTTGAGCCACAGCTCTGCTCTGGCCTTTTGGGTGGTTCACTGGAGAAAGGAGTCGCACAGACTTTCCTGCCCAGACCAGCTTCGAACCACAATCCTCATATCTCAGCCTCCCGAGTAACTAGGATTAGTGTGAGCCACCGGCGCAGGGCCCAAGCCAGGCTTTTAAAGCTGGCCCCATAAAGTGGGGCTGCCTGACTGGCCAGCCACGGGCAAGCGCTCGGGACAGCTCATCAGCACTGTTCCTGTTGCCTTGGCCCTACGAGTACACAAACCATAGAAACGAGCGTTCAACCTACGAAGAAACAGCAGGTCTGGACACCCTCACTGGCTGGGCATCACGGCTTGAGTGCACCAGTGGAACAATCTAGAACAGAGGAAGAGAACAGCAGACAGCAAAGGAACATCCTCGCTCAAGGCAATGTGGCCTGTTGCCCAGTGGTGGTGGACAGCTTACCCTCCTGGTTGTTCCCACCGTGGCCGCCAGGGGGCAGCAACTCTGGGAGCTGAGGGAGCACAGGGCCCCAGGCTCTCAGGGTGCCTTGAATCAGTGGTATTCTTACTAAGTACTCAGTGCTCAGCACCGCAGACCACGCATCGGTGAAGCGGGCGGTCCCCGCCCCCTTCACATCACCTTTCACCTACTGGAAAATAAGCCACCCATTGTTTGAGAAGGAAAAATCCAATTTGTTCTGCCAAAGTCACTTATTATAGTGGAGTAAAACCAGGCTAATTCACTGTGCAATAAATCTTGGAGGGAATGCAGTGAGGGATCATTTTTCAGATTTCAGTATGTAGGCCTCGACTTGCTTTTAAAAAAATTAAGGCATAAACTGGAAAAAAAATATATGAACCTGATTCTTTTTCCAGCGTTTAAAAGATATAGAAACATAAAATTTAAGGGGAAAAGTAATAGCAGGTTTCACATCTGTGGATTCATTTTAGCATTGCACTAGAATTTAAGACTTTTTAGTCTTGCCTGTATTTGTCCACATTTTATCACTGAGAGGAGACATAATCTACTTCAATGGCCCCTTCAGGTATGGCTGGTGTAGCTCAGTGGTCGAGTCCTTACCTGCCATGTGAAAGCCCAGGGTTCGATTCCCAGCACCACAAAACAACAAAATCATTTAAAATGCAAAAAAGGCCTACTGTGTGTCCAACCACCGCAGTTCCTTTAAGGGACATCTGCAGCCCACAATTCCCAGTTCTGCCAAGAATGAGCTCCGGTGAGTGGGCTAGAATCAGTTCCCTGAAATTCCCATGGCTTGGCCAGAGTGCCCAGTGCAAAAGGCTGGCAATCATGGAAGTCTCTGGAAGCCTGGGGAGGAGTGGGTTTCTACATCCTTCTCCCAGAGGAGCCCACTTGCCTTTGATGAGGAACTTCTCAGGGAATTCCACAGGAAGGAAACACGATGTGCAGAGGAGAGGTGGGAGAGTTGGTTAGGAGCAAATGAGCACTGAGAAGTGTTGGTGGCTCACACCTATGGCTCTGGCTACTCAGGAGGCTGAGATCTGAGGATCGCCATTTGAAGCCAGCCTGAGCAGGAAAGTCCATGAGTCTTTTTTTTTTTTTTTTTTTTGGGTCAATCATGGAGCTTGAACTCTGGGCCTGGGCGCTGTCACCTTGAGCTCTTCAGCTTAAGGTGAGCGCTCTACCACTTCAGCCATAACACCACTTCCAGTTTTCTGGTGGTTAATTGGAGATAAGTGTCTCATGGACTTTGCTGCCCAGGCTGGCTTTGAACCATGATCCTCAGATCTCAGCCTCCTGAGTACCTAGGATTACAGGTGTGAGCCACCGGCGCCCATCTTCCATGGGACTCTTGTCTCCAGTCAACCAGCAAATAGAAGTAGAGTTCTGGCTCAAGTGGTAAGCACTAGCCAGCCTTGGAGAAAAGCTAAAGGACAATGGCCAGGCCCCGAGTTCAAACCCTAGGATGAGCAGGTACGTACATGCATGCATGTGCACACACACACACACACAAAGGCCCGCACGACTGTTCTAGGACAGCAGCAGTTGGGACAGCGTGGACGTGATTAAGTGCCCGGATTAAAATATCACAGTCTGACTAAGAGCGGGGCAATGTGGGCAGAAGAGAACACTAAGTGTAAAGGGAGACTTGAGAGTGGGTGCTGTGGCTACTGGCCACAACCCTACCTGTGCAGGAGCCTGAGACCAGGAGAGGATAGTTCAGGCCCAGGGCAAAAGTTCGAAAGAATCCTCAGCCCACAGCTAGCTGGGTGAGGTGGCACACACTTGCGGCTGGGACCGGGAGGACCGGGTTCCAGGCCAGCCTGGAAGATCATCATCATACAGTCATGGATATCTGGAAGACAGTGCACGTACAACAACTGTATACACTCACTCCTGAAGCATTCCAAAGAGAATGGCTGTCACGGGAGCAGTGTGGGCGCCTCTTGTTGAGGGGAGGGGCTCTCAGAACCCGGGTCCAGGCTGGGCAGGATCTGGGAGTAAGCAGCAGCTCAGGAAAGTAGCCAGGCCTGGCTGGCAGGTGTGCTTGGCCTAACAAACTAGAGGCCTGACTTGGAGAGGGAAAGGAAAGTGGGAAATACTCCTGCAGACCTTCACCCCGGGCCCTGTGCTCCCCAGGCCCGCCCTCCACCCAGTCATTCTCTCCGTGCCACCAGCCTAGGCGCAGGCCACAGGGCATTCAGAGCAGGGGACCTGCTGTGCCCCATCCCACCCAGCCCCTCTGCAAGAGCCCCTGAGCCCTATTTCCAGTCAGGCCTGGGGTCTGTCCAGTGATCCTTGAACTCTGTGTGCCTCATTTTCCCTGGCGAGCAGTGGCTGGTAGTCACGATCCCCTGGTCTCGGCCGTACATCCTTGCCATGGCGTGCAGATGCTTCCTGGAGACAACACTCTGAAACTCAGTGGACACTAGGCCATTGGAGGAAGTGGCTGGAGCTGGAGCCTTCCTCTCTCCTCGCTTCCAGCCGCGGTGTGTGAACGAACTCGCCATGGTGTTCTGCATCATGCCGGCCAAAGCAACAGGGCCTGGGGAGTGCCAGCCTATGCTTCTCCTGATGGCGTGCTGGAGTGATGATGAAATGATGGAGTGGTGGAGTGATGGAGTGCTGGTGGAGTGGTGGAGTGCTGGTGGAGTGTTGGTGGAGTGCTGGAGTGCTGGTGTAGTGCTGGTGGAGTGTTGGTGGAGTGTTGATGGAGTGTTGATGGAGTGCTGGTGGAGTGCTGGTGGAGTGTTGGTGGAGTGCTGGTGGAGTGCTGGTGGAGTGCTGGTGGAGTGTTGATGGAGTGCTGGTGGAGTGTTGATGGAGTGCTGGTGGAGTGTTGGTGGAGTGTTGGTGGAGTGCTGGTGGAGTGTTGGTGGAGTGATGGAGTGCTGGTGGAGTGTTGATGGAGTGCTGGTGGAGTGCTGGTGGAGTGCTGGTGGAGTGTTGGTGGAGTGCTGGTGGAGTGCTGGTGGAGTGCTGGTGGAGTGTTGATGGAGTGCTGGTGGAGTGCTGGTGGAGTGCTGGTGGAGTGTTGATGGAGTGCTGGTGGAGTGCTGGTGGAGTGCTGGTGGAGTGTTGATGGAGTGTTGGTGGAGTGCTGGTGGAGTGCTGGTGGAGTGCTGGTGGAGTGTTGATGGAGTGCTGGTGGAGTGCTGGTGGAGTGCTGGTGGAGTGTTGGTGGAGTGCTGGTGGAGTGCTGGTGGAGTGCTGGTGGAGTGCTGGTGGAGTGCTGGTGGAGTGATGGAGTGCTGGTGGAGTGCTGGTGGAGTGATGGAGTGCTGGAGTGTTGGTGGAGTGCTGGTGGAGTGGTGGAGTGCTGGTGGAGTGCTGGTGGAGTGCTGGTGGAGTGTTGATGGAGTGTTGGTGGAGTGCTGGTGGAGTGCTGGTGGAGTGCTGGAGTGCTGGAGTGTTGGTGGAGTGCTGGTGGAGTGGTGGAGTGCTGGTGGAGTGCTGGTGGAGTGCTGGTGGAGTGTTGATGGAGTGTTGGTGGAGTGCTGGTGGAGTGTTGGTGGAGTGCTGGTGGAGTGCTGGTGGAGTGTTGGTGGAGTGCTGGTGGAGTGCTGGTGGAGTGCTGGTGGAGTGTTGATGGAGTGCTGGTGGAGTGTTGGTGGAGTGCTGGTGGAGTGTTGATGGAGTGCTGGTGGAGTGTTGGTGGAGTGCTGGTGGAGTGCTGGTGGAGTGCTGGTGGAGTGCTGGTGGAGTGCTGGAGTGCTGGTGGAGTGTTGGTGGAGTGTTGGTGGAGTGTTGATGGAGTGTTGGTGGAGTGCTGGTGGAGTGCTGGTGGAGTGTTGGTGGAGTGCTGGTGGAGTGCTGGTGGAGTGCTGGTGGAGTGCTGGTGGAGTGCTGGTGGAGTGTTGGTGGAGTGCTGGTGGAGTGCTGGTGGAGTGTTGGTGGAGTGTTGGTGGAGTGGTGGAGTGTTGGTGGAGTGATGGAATGCTGGTGGAGTGTTGGTGGAGTGTTGGTGGAGTGCTGGAGTGTTGGTGGAGTGCTGGTGGAGTGTTGGTGGAGTGATGGAATGCTGGTGGAGTGGTGGAGTGCTGGTGGAGTGGTGTAGTGTTGGTGTAGTGCTGGTGTAGTGTTGGTGGAGTACTGATGGAGTGATGGAGTGTTGGTGGAGTGATGGAGTGGTGGAGTGCTGGTGGAGTGCTGGAGCTCTCGGGGGATGTTCTCCTATCTGCAGGATTCAGTCATTTCCCGTCGCTACTGGCCTCAGAGCGGGAAGATTCCCCCACCTGGATCTTAGGGTGAGAGGACATTTTGGAGTATGTAAAAACTTTCCGGTGTAAATGGCCACATTGTTAAGCAAGATTTGTCTTCCAGAGAATGTGGAAGTGCTTTTACCCTGAGCAGGTGTGTAATTTCCACTCCTCAGGGCTCTGTGCGGCGATGAGTCTTTTTCCTTGGTCCTAGGGCTTGAAATCCAGGCCTGGGCACTGTCTCTGCACTCCTTTCACTCAAGGTAGCCACTTAACATTTGAGCCACAGCGGCAGTGCTGTTTTTCTGAGTAGTTTACTGGAGATTAGAGTCACAGACTTTCCTGCCCAGGCTGGCTTCTAACCATGATCCTCGGATCTCAGCTTCCTGAGTAGCTAGGATGGCAGGCGTGAGCCACCGGTGCCCAGCTTCTTTTCCTCCTCAACCTGGAATTGGCCTTTTGGCAGTGGCCTCTTTCTGCCTGTCTACACAGAACTAATAGTTCTATTAGTTCTATTCTTCTGGTTTTAGTGCAGTGCTTGAGACAGGATCTTATGTGACTTAGGGAGGTCTACAACTCCTTCCTCAGCTCCTGGAGCTTGCAGACCTGACTTCTAAAACAATACTTTTCTGACATCAACCAACAGGACCTTGTTCTAGAATGCCTGAAAGCAGAGACGATATTGGGAGGGATGGATTGTTTCAAAGACATGTGCTCCATCTGCAGGTGTGGACAGAGCGCCAAGAAGGAAACAACCAAGGCCAGGCGGGAGCAACGACTGGCCCGGCCCTCTACATTACAGAGGTAGAAGTCCATCTCCACCGAGGGGGCAGTGGGGAGGCGCCGCACCCCCAGATGGTGTTCCTAAGGCCCAGGCAGGCGAAGTGTGAGTGTGGGCATGCTGGGAACCGAACCCACAGCCTCGCACACCCTAGACAAGGCCTCTGACACGCTGATCCTGCCTCACTTGAAAACCAATCGCTGGTCACTTACAAGGGAAGTTCGCTCTTTACCTGCCCCCCACCCGCAGGCTGGGGGAGGGGGCGCAGGCCGTCATTTCTCCTAGAGAACGTCAAGGCCAATTTCTACTGGAAAACAAGGAAAAGCACTTTCAAGTAGCGTTCGCACGCAGGCTGTCCACTCCGTCTTGTGTTAGGAGCTGGCCCCCAAACCTCTCAGCTAGCAGGCCGTGTCCTGTGGAAAGAGCCTGTGCATCCGTTGTGGAGGAAAGAATTCCTTCTATGGAACTAGATGGGGGTCCTTGGATGCAGATCCTGGGGTTCACTTGTTAGCCTAAATCAATACCAAAGCTAGCCAGTCCTGCTTGTGGAAGCTCTGGTCGGTCCAGGGAGGTCCCGGAACAGCAACGTGGGGCAGGGCCTGGAGTGCACCGTACACACGGGTGAATGTTTTGAAGCAAGTGTCAAAAGCCAGTGAGAGCAATCTCAGCCAAGTCCAAGTTGCCGGTCTCAGCAAGGCACAAACCGGGTGGGCGCTGGTGGGCCACCCTAGCTGAGCCGTGCTAATGGAAGCTGAGAGGCCAGATTCCTGGCTATGATGCCAGAGGAGTAACTCAAGTGGAGGGAACGGGACGGGTGGGGAGGATTCTCAGGAGGTGAACTGCTCCATCCTGTCCCGGCTGCGTGGAAAAACACTGCAAAGAGGAAGGAACGCCAGCCAGTTCCACAGGTCACCATGCGGGGTGGGAAGATGTCCCAAGTGACATGCCCGCTGATTTCATCCAGGGCAGCAGACACCGGGCAGAGGCCCTGTGCTGTGCGTGTGCGTGTTCTATGCAACGATGAAAATCTCGGACCGGCAGAGGCAGGACTCAGCAAACGGACC